>NC_065888.1:9701969-10005000 GCF_905147045.1 Nymphalis io
CCTAAAAGAAATAAAAAAAAGTAAATCATTCATGTTCTTATTAACAAGGGCATACATATATTTGAAAAATATTTTAAGTTTCCGACACAAATAATTGATTTGTGTTACTTTTCTCTCAACTAAGCACTAGTTAAACTGAATGTTTCGTTGTGTAACATTCACGTAAAAATATATATATGTGTTTCGCTCGAAACTTTTTGACCTATTTCTCTGTACAACTTTAGAATAATTCTAACAATAACGATATTACCATTACTTGCTATAAATCATAACTAATCGCTTAGTTATGCATGGTTTTAATAATAATGTTTATTATTATGGTACTTTTTAGTTGCCGAAAATCAGAAGAATATTCATCAGTTCAGTAATATTTACCTGAATTCCATATGAAATCGGGTGCATTCAGATCAGAATTTACAATTTTGCAAATAGTGTCCAGGTCATTAGTCACTTCTAAAGATATGTATAAGAATGCCCAAGTCGTATAAGCACTCCAGTTACGTCGTCCTCAGGTAAGAGCGCTGGTGCTCCTCCCCCTCCCCCCGGTGGTCTGCCGCCCCCGCCGCCCGCGCTGCCCGACGTAGACTTCGCGAACATGCCCGCCGACGACCGGAGCGCCCTCTTCGCAGAGATCAACAAGGGGGAGGCCATCACCAATAGTGAGTTTTAAGGGAGAATTCTATTTGCATGTTGATAATTTAAAAAGGGAAGAGTTTATATATGTGTTAAAGACCGTTCGTTTTAATCGAATCGTACCCTTTTAGGAGTATAGTAAGATTTTATACCTGACTCCCATACAAATAATTTATTATTATGTTATATGACGTTTCATTGTAATGATATTAAAAAAAATCACATAATTTTTTTGTTTACGTTGAGAAATAAGTAACAGCTTATAAATGACACAAAATAAATAAATAAAATTACAAAAAATATGTTTATTTGTTCCCTAAAAAAAAAAGGTCAAATGTAAATTGAAGTAGCGCTGGACCCCGAACCAAGATAAACCGCGACTTGTAGGATAAAGAAACATCTTAGTACGTGTGTTTATTGAAAACCGTTCAATATATGTAATATAGGCTTGCTTATTCGAATAGATTATAAAAAATATACGCGTGGGAAATAGATTACAATTTTAGAAATAAATTTATATATAATCATATATTATAAATGTGAAAGTAACTCTGTCTTTCTGTCTGTTGCTTTTAAGACTAAACCTACCTACTAAGAGGAGAGAAGGAGAGGGGAGAGGAGATACTCTCCTCTTAATACGTGGGCAAAGCCTTTATATTTTTATAATTTAATTTTTTAACATATTCCTAAACGATTCAAAAATACAAGTTGCTTGACTTTAACAGTCAGGCTCACTTGGTAAGAGACAAATTTATCGTTGCCAACGAAGAATTCCTTTAATATGTATTATTATAATTTGGATGATAAATTACGTTCAAGTGGATTAAAAAGTATTTTTTTAATAAAATCAGATATATTATTTCATCAGATTTCATTGTTTCATATCATAATAATAATCACAATTTTATTACCTGTCATTTACTTTAAAGGTTACTGGTCTTATATAACTTATGCCATATGGTAACTGGTCGTGGTGTTTAATAAAATATTTTATTAACCGATTTACATTTCAAGAAATAAATAATTTCTTTCTTTAATTTTTACCGAAACTTCTTATGTACTATAAATTCACCTGTTGGCATTCAGAATCCAGCTAACGTCCAAGTATAGCAAGTGATTTGATTATTATGTATCCTAGATTTGATTATATAGCCTTGTTTATTATTTAAAAAAAGATCAAATTATTTTATTTTAGCTGATATTGATTTTAAGATGATTTTTAAGTTTACCATCGATCGTCTTAATTTATCATAATTTTAGTTTTAAATCGTCAGCGCGTATCTGCGGATTGGAATTTATAACCACGCGTTCCATGTTAACAGTAATATTAATCGATTTTTCAAACGACCTCTTACCTCAAGTGACTCACGCTGAGTCTGGCTGCTACATTTTTTTTTAATATTATTTATTAGTCATTCATTCCAAAATATGTAATACCTACTGTATTAGTTCCATAATCTGAATTTATTAAAACATAAAATTATACTTTAGTTTAAGGAGAAATAACAGGATTCTATTTTTTTTTTTTATTACGCTCTAAAATGTTACATCGAATAATGATAAAAGGGTAAAATTGAATGGAAACATATGGACGCTCCCTTGAGTATCGTAACGAAAATAATATTTTGTAATTTTTACGGGATAACTAAAATGGAGTGTTTCGTTGATAGCCTTACGTAAGGTGACGTCGGACATGCAGACTCACAAGAACCCTCAGTTACGGCAAGGGCCAGCTCCCTTCAAAGCGGCTGCCCCGAAGGTCCCCACCAAGGCGCTGCCGACGCCCGGCGCTGGCGTGTTGCCGGACAAGCCCCCGGTCTTCTCGAGGGACGGCAAGAAGTGGATAATTGTAAGTACTCTTCTATAACTTCAAACTTAGTCGATTAGTGAGATTTAGAGATACGATGCCTAAGAGCGTTGGTGACCACTTATCATCAGGTGGCCCATATGCTCGTCCGCCTTCCTATTCTATAAAAAAAAAAAAAAATGTGGTCAACAACGCCCGTAGACATTGGCTTTGTAATTAATGTCAACCATCGCTTACATAGCCAATGCGCCACCAACCTTGGGAACTAAGATTTTATGTCCCTTGTGCCTGTAATTACACTGGCTCACTCACCCTTCAAACCGAAATACAACAATACCAAGTACTGCTGTTTTGCGGTAGAATATCTGATGAGTGGGTGGTACCTACCCAGACGAGCTTGCACAAAGCTCCACCAATTTCTTCCTGTATCTGAATTTTTATCTCGAAATGTATATTTACAATGATGAAAAGTAATGGCAACACAAAAAATACTATAGTGCAGGCTTAGTGGGGCACAAAAAGGGTGCTTACTATTTCATTGTAAACGCACTTTTATAAGCTATCTGAGATCGACGTGGCGTACTTAACGATATCGTATGTGTTTATAAAATATATTTAGCGGATGTATCGTTGCAAGAGTTATTTAACTTGATTAAATTAATAAACTTTTAATATTATGACCGCTTCTTGTTTTAACATAGATTGCTGTATTTTTGTATTGTTTCAAAACAAACATGTTAATCGATTTATCTTTTTCAAGTACTATTGAGTGATAATATTACAAAAAACTAAATGTAAAGCTACCGTCTTTCAGAATCTAGATTGTACCGAGTAAATCGGCAACTTTATCTTTTATACAAGAATTAATTATTTACTTGTTAATTTTTATATACCTGCAAGAAAACCAACGATTGCTACGAACACGCTTATTTTTATCAACTATATAATTTTTAAAGAAAAAATAAATGATTTGTCCATTTATTATTTTTTATTACAATTTTATATTTATTAAATGGCAAATGTTGAAATGTCTGCGGGATTTTATTACATTTAATTTTTAAAATTAAATGAGTCAAAATTGTTGTTATAAGCGTAAAGTTACTTATATTATTGCAAATATATTTTGTCACATATGAAAATATTCCGGTTAATTTATATTCTAAATTCTGATTGTAATCTCAAGCTCCTATAATGTAGTAGAAAAAATGGCCTTTTTTTTATAGTATCAAAACAGTTAACATCTGTGGCGTTTTCTGTTCGTAATATACCGTAAAGCGGAATATTACAAAATATCTAATCGAGCTGTATCAATATTTTCTATTTTAATACTTAATGCGTATGTCTGGAACTGTGTTAACAATAAGGGTTAATAAATAAGGCAACCGAAGGAAGGAAGTTGGTAGAGCTTTGTGCGAGCTCGTCTGGATAGGTACCACCCACTCATCAGATATTCTATCGCAAAACAGCAGTACTTGATATTGTGTGTTCCAGTTTGAAGGGTGAGTGTGCCAGTGTAATTACAGGCACGAGGGACATAACATCTTAGTGCACCACCAACCTTGGGAGTTGGTGGCGCATTGGTGATGGAAGCGATTCTTAACATTTCTTACAATACCAATGGCGTTGGTGACCACTTACCATCAGGGAAAGCCCATATGCTTGTCCGCCTTCCAATTCTATAAAAAAAAAGTATCAAAATCTAAAATTAAGCTTATTATTGTTTGATAGTATTTAAAAAAAAAACATATACGATAATTACAAATTGTTTTGATCTTTTATTATTTATTTATAAAATGTATTAAATACAATATCGTAATCAGATTTTAATTTGTGAAGTTTTAACAGTAAACATTTAACAAAAAACGTAGATCATTTATAAATACAAGAAATAGCACGGACTTGAAATTTATACTTGTGAAATGTAAATTTACGTTTTCTATAGAAACAATTTAACTTTCAATATAATTCGGACCAGTAGCTCGAAAGATACTTGAAAGACCGAGACGTTTGAAGAATAGAGCGCGAAGTATACAATCTCTCGACGTATAACAAAAGATCCTAAGATCATTATCATCATCATCGCCTAAAAAATTGTATGGTTGGAGAGGATTCACAATATTTTAAATGAACATATATACACATACATATACGACACACACACATACACACAAAAATCCATACACACACACATACACACCCATACATTATCTTTATATTTCTATTAACATAAGTACTTATTACTAGATAATATATTGTAAAAACTTTAGTGTTTCTCCTGTTTTCTATAAAATTAAATAAATAAATATTTCCTTACCCAAGAGGGGGAGCCAGGAGACCCTTAGTACAGGGCAACCTAGTTTGGGCTCCTGTCTCCCACATATAACTGTATATATATATAAATATAAATGTAAACATTATTGTCTGTGGGAGAGAATAAATAATTTTATTATTATTATTAAATGAATTGAATGCATTTGTGAAATTGACTCGGGGCCAGTAACTTATATTCGAAATACATAGAGGTTTCGCGTATGCTTACTTTTTATCTCGTCTCATAATAGAGTGCTCAGGGGATTGTGGGAAAACTATCTTCATGTGCAAAGTCTACGTGAGTTAAGTGGCGAGCCATGCTCGTATATGTATGTACGTATACAACCTTACACCGATTTAATAGCCGTACTCAGTCGCATCTGCTGACAATATAAAATAGGTTACATTGACGCTGCCATTTTCTTCGATCGATTATGAGAAATACATACGTATGAATGTTTTTTTTTTGTTTAGATATTTCCTTTTTATATAATGTTTCTGAACAAAAAAAAAACAGATCATTGTTTACGAAGAAGAAATTAATATATATTATTTTAGCTACATGCGGTTTTAATAATACTAATATATATTTGATTTTATGGAATTTAATTTGTTACAATTTGCTTGAAATTACATTTTTGCGATCGCATTTTTTTCCATGAGTTTGGTTTGAAGACATTGAGGTCCAAACTCTTTCAGGCTCCACAATTCTTCGCTCGTATTAGCCGTTGTGACTTTTATTTTTAAAATAAACAATGCTCTCTCTATTTATTTATTCAGAAACAGTTCATGATATGAAATATTTACACCGTAACCGTACCGTAACAGCTTGTGAATGTCCCACTGCTGGGCTGGAGGCCTCCTCTCCCTTTTTTGAGGAGAAGGTGTTGAGCTTATTCCACCACGCCGCTCCAATGCGGGTTGGTGGAATACACATGTGGCAGAATTTCAGTGAAATTAGACACATGCAGGTTTCCTCACGATGTGTTTCCTTCGCCGTAAATCACGAGATGAAGTGACGCGTTTACAAAAATATATTTTATTTGCGTATTCATATGTATGTATATAACAGTAATATTAACTATATAACCATTTATTCGCACTGTGTCGCATTGCATTTAATACATATAGATTATATTTATATTCAACTTTTTTGTATTCAATTCACTGATCGTCAAAAAATGTTGTAAAAAACTTTTTCGAAGGTACAAGATACCTTTTACGCGCGACACTGAAACTACCATAAATGGGCGAACTTTATAAAATAACAAAACACAACGGTCATATTAACTTTATTATTACTTTGAAGGTCGTGACATAAAAACTCATTATGGGGCTGGTTATATGAAGATTTTCTTATACATGTTATATGTAACGAATTAACTTTGTCTAGAAAGTTTTATTATTTCTTTACTTTTAATCAACCTGTTTGCTTACTTGTCCATACGTAAATATATGAAATATTGCAGTTATGAATACTTTTTTAATATATATTTATTTTATCGCCTCGCCCCGACTTCGCCCGGGAGCAATTTTGTCTGTCTTAGTAGATATTTTATATGAACATTTTTCGATCTCTTAATAATGTAAACCTTATTGAAATTTCGTAGAGATCTCTATATATTTTTTTTTTAAATTAGATACAACCGATGTTACTCGCGTATAATAAACCTTTTTGTTATGTGAAATAATTTTAAAAATCGTTTTAGTAGTTTTTTAATGTATCCATAACAAACATACAAAAATTATAATCTTATCTCTTTCTAATATTCGTATAGATTTTAAAGATATTGTGTTAGTATTATATATGGTTTGACATTAATACTGTATATATACCATTATTCAAAGGATGTTCGACATACGATAAAAAAAATTTTTCTTTATTGAAATAAATATATGACGAAGTTCCAAACATCTTTTGGTCCTTAACGTAGAAGAATCCCTGGAGCGGAAATTATATGAACACGCTATTCGCTTGACTGCTTCGCTTACAAAAGTCACTGTCTCCGCGTAACTGATGACATGTAAGATTTATCCTGAACAAATGAATTATATTTATTAAGCGAACTGAAGACAAATACAATAGTTATATTCCAGTAAAAATATTGGTTTTAAGCGTGCACTCAAGTGGAACAACTGATCATCGAAGTGTGTATTATCTCTCGGTTAGGGTTATACAATAATGTATTTTTTATAAAGAAACTCTTAGCGTGTCATTGCACGATAAAGATTAATATTAAGAGGAGAAGAGCAAATTTATCCCTAGACGTTTATGTATTTTGTAACGGGAAGTAAATAGCTGCTTTAGCTATAAACTATAGATGGGTGTGTAAGATGTATGTTATATATATATGTGTATAGATGTACGTTGTTGGCATCTATCTCGCATATGCGGTATCCTTGAAGTTTTACCACAAAGACTCGGATAGACTACGAATTTACGAAATACCACAAATTCATATAAATACGTGTTTAAATCACTATATCGCTACATATTATTAAAAAAAAATCAGTGCCACCGATAAAATCAAAAACTACTGAAATAATTTTCATATTGTTTTCACTAATAGACGGAGTGATTCATGATCATGATAGGCTTGGGTGTATAATTCATTATCGTTTTGTGTTAATTGGCTGAAATACGACGATGATTGTTAAATATGTCAGAAAACAAAACAACAAAACATGTCAAGTGGGAGCTTTACTGACGTGTGTTAGGTTATCATTAGAATTATAATGTATAATATTACGATACAAACGTTTTATGTAGAGCCTTATTCAACCCGTACGAAGCCGGCACGGGTAGCTATATAACTACAAGCTAACCATATCTGAAAGTTATCAATATACTTACTTATGTTTTCAGTCGTTTTGGGAAGATTGGTTTGGACAGTTATAAAATTAATATAAAAAAATTTCCATTAATTGTTTTTTTTGAGAAATAGTTGCAGTTACTAACTAATCGTTATTCAATAAAATAATTACGAATAATTCATATTACTATAAATTTTATTACACTTTCGCGATTTATATATTTTTATAACTTAATTAAGCGTTTGTCAAGTTGTCTAGTATATATATCGCTCAGTTCACGAAAATGGTTGATATTAATTCAACGGTAGGCAAAAGGTGGGAACCCACCGCCTCCTACCTCCATTAACCTGCTTTATGGCGCGTATCGGGAAGCTTAGAGAAGTATTTCCATAACAACATATCATAATTTAATATCATCAATACCGCCTGTGAATCTGTTGAAATACAATATTATATATTATATTTAGCACCCATAAGTAAAACAGATTTTTTTAAAACCGAATTGGTCTTTTTAAAAATAGAACACCAAATCATACAAATTGGTATAAATAACTCACTCAATTACTCTTCAAAATCCAAATAACACAATTTAACACATTCAACAAATCACAAGTCGCGGCAATAATGAATAAATAATTATTTACCTTTCTGTTCACAAACAAAATGGCGGTTTTAAATTACCACGCTCTGTAGGGATGGAGTAATCTCCTAACTTTATGTACCTATGTATATATTTTTACACCTAATTAATTTAATTATATCGTAATACGAGTGAAATTAAGGCTATATGATTTATTAGCACGTTCACGCCTATATCCAATGCCATAAAGATAAATAAGAGAACTAACAAGAACAGCCCTTTATCTATGTAGTTAAACAGCTTTATATGACAGAAAACAAAGGTTAAACAGATTTTATAAATCACTAGTGCTAGTTAAGTTGTGCAGTATTGGCAGAGTATTACTCAATTTTAAATTATTCTATTGTCTTATACTACTATTTCGACTGAAACGGAATATTTACAGAACCAAAGGATATCTTAAATTCTATAGTTAGAAAATCATTATTAATTATTGCAATCGTGAATTTTCTCTTGTGTTTAATTGTACTTTTATTTCTTGTATGTTTTTAAAATATAATCCACTACATAACATGTACTTATGATGTAAATATTTATGCTTTATGTAAATAAACATGCTTGAAATAAAATTAATCGACTTCCATGTGTATATTGAGTTTGTTTTGGTAAGTGAAGCAAATATTTGATATTGTAGTCTCCTTTTAATATTATTAACGTAGTTCCATCGTGAAAATAAACATCATGTAACCAAGCCAAGTGCGTGGGTTCCTTTTAGTTTATGATTTATTAAGGAAGTCTATACAATGTAGCAACCACTCCGGAGGCAACTTCGGTGCAAATAATATTTATCAAAGAACATACAGTGTTCTTTTTTATGTTAGATAAATTATAATTTGTTACAAATATTAATTTATAATTAAACAATACATGAATATCAATGATTATTTTATCTTAAAATGTACAAATGTGCTATTGGTCTTCATGGTATTAAACTGCTGGCTATTTATGTTTAGTAAAGTAATTAAAGTCCATATAATTATTTAAAAAATATAATATTTATAAAACAAAAGATAATTTACACACAAATTTGTATTCTTATCTTGTATCTTGTTACCCATATTACGTAATGTTACAAATGGAAATTAATTAGTTAGGATAATTTCATCGCAACTCATTTGCGCCAGTTGATGTTTCATCGCCAAATCGAAAGAAAACAATGATGTACGTAAGAATTATGCCCTTTTATTTATGACTGTATAATTATTTAAAAGTACGAAAATGACATCTTGGCAGTATTCTTCTCAATTTGGGCATATATCATGAGGTATCAAACGCATAAGAGCTTACTCGAATAAATATATTATGTATGCATAGTGTGCGAATACTTTTTTTTCCAGCTACAGCGATTCATTAAATTATTTCTAGATTATCTTAAAAAACCCTCAAAGAGTTAGCAGATTCCTAATCTAGTTCTTTGTTTTCAGGAATACCAAAAGGGCAATTCTAATCTCGTTGTTGAGAACGCCGAAATGAACAACGTGGTGTACATGTTCCGTTGCCGCGATTCCGCGCTGACCGTCCGCGGTAAGATCAACGGCGTGGTGCTCGACTCGTGCACCAAGTGCGCCGTCGTCTTCGACAACCTCGTGTCGAGCGTCGAGTTCGTTAACTGCCAGTCCGTGCAGATGCAGGTGAGTGCGCTTCTGGATGTCTGAAGACTTGTCATCCGGTCTTGTTGCGTTGCGTGGACAATGTGATCTGAATGCGTTTCCCGATGATGACGGCTATCGAAGGGGTTTTATTAGGTACTAATCCTACATAACCCGGATTGAGAGATTACATGTATTTTTTATATCTCCAATGTATAAATAGGCTAAGGTGAACGTATTTTCCATTGTTTGTCAACCGATTTTCTATTTCTTTATTATGTTATCAATAAAACAATTTGACGAGCTGGTTGGCGTAGTTGGTAGATACTTGCCTTTTACGCCGAAGGTTGTGGGTTCGATTCCCACCCAGGACAGACATTTGTGTGCATGAACATGTCTGTTTGTCCTGAGTCTGGGTGTAATTATCTATATAAGTATGTATTTACAAAAGAAAAGTAGTATATGTAGTATATCGGTTGTCTGGTTTCCATAGCACAAGCTTTGTATAAGCTTAATTTGGGATCAGATGGCCGTGTGTGAAAAATGTCCCAGGATATTATTATTATAAATAAAAGTAGAAAAAAATGGTCGTAAAATGCAAATTCATATAATTACGTTTCTCTCAAATTTGGATCATTGGGCGAACACTAGTTTTAATTATACGAGAAAAATACCTACGGCTTTAACCTACGGTGTTAATATATTTGCCCACTATAGGCAGCTAGTTCGATTCTATTATAATATGGGTTTTTATGTCAGAAGGGATTTAGAAAAGATATGCATGGGCATTTTAAAAACATAATTACATACTTATATTACTTACGCTCACTAACTGGCTAGAAGAAATATATACTTTGCATTGTAATGTTTTTATTTTTATTTTACTATTGATACATCTCAATTTTGTCCGTGCAAATTAGGAGCATCTATAGCTATTTTAATCATAACTCCATAAAATTAGATGTGTGCCATTTTGTCCCTTATCAAATCCAATGTGTCTTCAATGCGACAATATAACGGTGTCTAGTCGTTTCTAATTAAACATATAAAGGTTTTGTTTATAACGTATCACTTCGTCTCTTAATTTTTAATGCTAATTAATGAGGATATTAATTTGCATCGTGAGTCTAGTTTAGTATATAATTTAATTTGATTACGTCAGCATTGAATACAATCAGCTTGTATACATCTAATTATTCTATTGTATATAATTATTGCGCACCAATATTCAATTTATATTGATTTTGCTTCAAGACTAAATTGTCTGGAAGAGATCACGCTTATAAGAGCTCGTTATTGTGCATTTTATATTGTAAATTGTAATATTAATATTTCATTAGTTACAATAAAGAATATTTCTTGATTTATTGTACCATTCTTTAAAATGTGTACGTTTCTAATAATATACTCTTATAATAAAATTATGGATAAAGTATCATTATTAATGAATAATGATAACGAACATCATTTGTAAGATAAAATTGACCTACATTGCGAAAAGAACGGAAACGGTATCTTACTGAGCCGTCAAAGTTAATTAGTGGGATGAGATGCTTTCATTACGATACTTTATGTCAATGAAGTCATCTTTTGTCAAGACTTTAATTGTAGTATATATTATGTAGGTAGGAATAAGCTCCAAACCTACTACTCCTCAAAAAGGGAGAGGAGGCCTTAGCCCAGCAGTGGGACATTAACAGGCTGTTACTGTATATATTATGTATATTAATAGCTTATTTCAGTAGGTTGTATTAGTAAGGAATAGTAATAGCACGTAAATATCCCAATTCTGGTCTAATTCATCCTCTCATTTTGTGGAAAAGGTTCGAATCCGGTTTGGTGAATACACATGTGGCAGATTTTCATTCGATAGGTTTCATTTAGGGTATGTACGCACTATGCGGTTAACCGGACGGTTAACCGCACTCCGGCTATCCGCATAGTGCGTACATACCCTTAGATTCCTTCACCGCCGAGCTCGAGGCGGATTATTATCATGAATTGTCACGAGTTGTTCAAGCAACTTTTCGGCTCATAATATTTATTTTTTTCATCATTTTATTATTATTAAATAAATACTTGATTTTGTTCTGGCGTAAGACTTAAAAGAAAACAATATTAAATCTGTATGAATGTTTTATTGTAAAACTATAATAAAATACATTGAAAAACAAAACAAATTAACATAGATTTTTACGCTTTTTCATTTTTAATAATGTCTTCGATTTCTACTTGACTATTAGTTTCTTCCGGAACGACAAATAAAATCCCCGTAGCCGTACAATCGCATATCTCGTCGTGGCCATTGTATTTGTTACGACTTTCATCCAATTCGTAGCAATCTCTTCTGAGTTCGAAGTTAGTGTTTAGGTCCTAAAACACGAATTGTACGAAAACATTCAAACATTATAAACGAAGTGATTATAACGTGGACCGACGATACAATATTCTGCTCTCAGTTTAATTATTCGTGAGTACTGCTGCGGAGTTGACTAGCGCGAACAGTCACTCGTGAACAATATTAATAATTTACAGAGGCACTGTTACCTGCTACGGGTATGATACTTACGTCGTAATTACACACAGGTCTGTATTGATTTTGTGACCAACTAACGCAGTAATTGTCTTGACAACTATCAGCACCGTTCCCATAGTCACTGCCTGAATCTGACGAGTTGTTGAATTTCTGTTTTGTGAAATCACCCATCGCCTCCTGGGATGCCATTTCTATGTTGTTTTTCGAATCGAGGTTTATGAGCTTGTTATTGATGACCATCTTTAATGTTTTTTGCCAATCGTCTAAAAGTTTCTTAATGCTGTCCATCTAAAATAAAGCCTTGTTTGTTATGTATTCATTGGGATGTTTTGTTTTGTGATATTTATGATGTCGTTTAATACCTTTTTTCTCAAAAGGGCTTGTTTGTTGGCGCGACGAAGTCTCTTTTGTTTAATGAAATGACGGAGATATGCTACTTTATAAACGTTAGATACTTTGACAATTTTAACGTGATAATCTGGCTTGTTCATGTCGTTCGCTGAAGAGTAAACACTGTCTTCCGCACCGACAGGCTCGGCGGAATGCTCGCCACAACTCACTTTCATTCGATCTCGTTCCGGTGCTACCATTTGATCGGCCTTCAATTTGTCTAGTAATTCCATTATAAATTTGCACTCTGAAAGAGTTCCTATATGATGTATTTTTTTTTGTTTATTATCCTTTTAAGAATATTGATGACACTTATAATAAAATGTCCTCAATTGGGCTTCGTTATGCATTCGTTTTATTAAATATATTGAAAGAAAACGTTCTATAGAAGGTTTTATTATTTATTTATTAGTTTGCAATTAATATCGTCAAATACCTTCCTCAGGCGTGCTACTGACATTAAAATCTTTTTCTTCTTCCCAAGGTGCGTTTCCGTTTATTGTTTTCCGGAGCTCGTCATCAGCGACAATTATTTCTTGAACACGCTTTCTCACATTATGAAGGTGCTCGACTTTTCCTCTTAACAGTTCTCCTCGCTCCGCAAACTCGGTATCGCGAATTTTTATTTTATTATTTATTATCTGAATCTGAGGAAAATTCTTCATTATCATCTTTGTTTTTACATTGTCATTAAGCATTTAGTTATTTGACATGTAAACCTGCAGTCGTATATCTTCTAATTCTATCTCTTTCTGTTTTAACCTTTCACGGGAATCTACGTATGTTTTTTTTATGAATTTATACATGTAAATGCCCGTCGGGACGCATTTTACAATGAATATAACCTGCAAAGAGAAATATTCTACAAGAGATCGATCGACTCGCACCCCCGCGACTCCTTTATAATTGCTTAAATTATTCAAACGCTCCTTGCCCATAAACAGTAACCATAAATATATTTAGTTAGTACGTTCAACTAGTAGCTAGATAAATACGCTACTAGGCAAATATTGTACATTTCAATATATACATTAATATTACATTATAACACTAAAAATAGTATATAATCTACCAAATTAAATAACGTGAAGTACGTAGAAATTGTGTTAAACAATTTAAAGCAATATTGACTGTAAGGAACTCCAAAGAGATCGAGCAAACACTCCCAATATTTTCCCAATACTGAGGAGACGCCATTCGCCGTTTCCTTATTAACCGTTAACTCTTGAATACTCAATAACATTTTTTAAGCTGTTTGTGTTATGAATATAAATGACATCACGAACAATATTTAAAGAATAAAAACTTATCGAATTGAATAAAAAAGTAAATCAATGTTATCATAAAAAGCGCGGAAATTCTGACAATAAGATATCAATCAAATCATTATTGACATTCTAAATTATATTTTCTTTTTAAATATACAATATTGTATTTTTATAACGGCTTATGACATTAATCTGGCATGAAAAAGTACTTATTACGAAATTCTAGATTTATATTTGTCGACAAAAATATGATTAATATATTTTATAATTTTATTTACAAATATAAATCTTCGGTAGTTGTAAATAAGTTTTTACGTTATTATTGTTTTATACAAATATTTATTTCGTATAATTGTTATTTACCTATAATTGTTATCTACCTTTATATAGGTGCTGGGTAAGGTGCCAACTATCTCGATCGACAAGACGGATGGCTGCCAGATCTACCTTTCAGAGGAGTCGTCCGCCGTGGAGATAGTTTCCTCCAAGTCCTCAGAGATGAACGTGCTCGTGCCGAATGGCAACGGCGATTATGTACGTAAATGTCGTTACGTAAATTTACGATTGTCATCATAAAATAAAATGTATCTACGTACAAATAAATTTATGACCATGAATTTGTTACAGACGGAATATCCTATACCGGAGCAGTTCAAGACCGTGCTGAACAAGCCGCCCACCGGGCTCACTACGACGCCCGTCGAGAACAAAGGCTAAAACTCAAGGATCGTTACAGCGCGCCGGGAACTCGCTACACTTTATTTTATTCCTTAAAACGCCCTACACGGTAAAGGCCCTCATCGCGAGGCAAGTCCGTTCGTTCAATAGGCAAGCATACTTAGCACGGATTAGACATTTCTTCACCCGATAAAACTCGCTTCGATTTGTAACGAAATGCACAAAATTCTCTCTGTGGATAAAATAACGTTACGATGAGGATTCCCGGTCACCCTGATCAATCTAATTTTTGATTCGTAAATAATTTCTTGCTCATTTTTCTCGATCCTAGAATTATAAGATATCAAATATGACGTAGAAATAACTATCATTCAAGTATTTACTGGCCTTTATGTGAATATTAAGATGTTCCTCGCTTATTCGTGTTTTAATATTTTTCTTTTAGAGTTCGGACAGGAGTTAGCTCGGAGTACCGCTCGGTACGGGATTAGTGTTAGGCTATTTAAGGAGTGTGAATGTCTCGAAAATTTTAATTAGGAAGTCTGCATTTTCAATTTGACTATTTGTAACTGAATACAGTGATTATAAAACCCCGAAATACGTCGTTCGTCGGAGCTTTCTCTAACATTACTTTCTAAGTAAATGTTTTAATTAATTATTAATTTCATATGATTGTTCTCAGATAATGTTTTATAACAGGACATCTGCTAGATTTTTTTTAATTTGATTAATGTAATAATTGATAATTGTATTAATGGAAGTATTATAATAAGAAGCGGTTGTTAATCAGCTTCATCTGTGTTTCGTAATCATTATGACATCGATAATAAGAATTGTAATTATTTATTATGCCATTCTTATTTTGGAATATTTTAATTTATTTGTGGAAAGATTAAAATAATTATTAAGTGTAAATGTTTTTTAATTTTCACCTACCCCATTCTTTTTTTCTTAGGAATAGGAAATAAATAATAAGCAAATAAATTTCAATTTTAATTTATTCATGGCCTACATCGTCCATTTGAAATGATAACTCAAACGGAAAAGGTTGTCCATAATTTTTAAATAAATATATTAAAGTAGAATATTCAATGCAACAGTGTGGGCAATATAATAATTAAAGCTATATGTACAAGCCCGTTGTTCATGGCATACAAGATCTTTTTATATAAAAAAACATACAGATTATCAGCTCACTTGGGATTTCCATGCGTCATATTTAGCATATAATATCTTACACTCTACTTATGTAGTATCAGTCGAAAATGAATAATTGTATTCTATTATTACTGGCTTATATTATATATATATATATACATCATTGACTCAATCAGGGTTAAATCTACTCGATTTTTCACCGCATTTCCATTCGTCACTGCCATCGGAACATTCCAGAAATCCGTTACAAACGCTAGAAGCCGGTAAGCATTCGCCGAGCGGACACCTGAACCCCTTACAAGAGTCATACACTTTGTGAATGATTCGTTTATTCTCTGCTGCTTCCAAATCCGAATAGAAATCTTCGCTGGAGTATTGCTCGTCATTTAGAGGAAAGGTTTCATTTTTTTCGGGCGTGAAAGTGGCCATGACACTGTCTATCCATTCAATGTAGTTAGAAACCTTCGTGTAGACACCAGGTCGGTTGGCACGCGCGCATCCGTAGCCGTTACTTGTCACCCCATAAATGTACCACCGATCAGCCTCCTGTCGACACGTTACACAAAATAAACAGTTTAAATACAACTGCAGTGCTAAATATAAATGCCGTTTCAAAATGTTGGTTAACTAAAATTTGTTTCGCTCATATCGATTTAAAGTTATTTATATAAAGGAACTTTTCTTTAATGCTGTAAATTTTAAGTTGTTCATAAATAAAGGGTACCTGACACATGAGCGGTCCGCCAGAGTCTCCAAGGCACGCGTCCCGTCCACCGCGCTCATAGCCAGCGCAGAACATGTCGTCAGTGACGCGATAGAGCGGCAGTAGTCGTGTCCGTCGTCGACACTCTGCTGTTGAGATCACTGGCAACTCGACCTCTTGCAGCGTATCCGCTAAGTAACAGTCATAGAGTATAATATAGACATAAGTGGTAAGTTGGTAGGCCATAAATCTACAGAAATACTCCCAATGAACAGTTGATTAATATTAATTATCATACACAATCCTCAAACTGAAGACTAAAAGAAAAAATCTCTTTCACTAATATATTTTAATTAAATATGTTCTTGATTAACATTATAAGTAATAAATATACAAATAATTTTTAGTCTGCCATTACCGATCGCCATTTTTTCTCGAGTTCAAATGCAAATAACACTAATTGTTAATGTCGAAATATTACGAATCAAATAGTCTTAGAGATTTATTTTAATAAGTACATATAAGTAGTTACAAGTTTCACTATTGAAAAAGAAATAGTCACGAATGACGCCGCAAAAGTTCGAAATTGAATTAGGGTTTATCTTATATAAGAGGACTTACGAAAGACACGTTCGTGTTCATAAAGTTGTCCCCATCCAACGACCGTGCAATGGTGTCCGGCGGGCGGCTGGGCCCTCAGGGGAGGCAAACAGGCGGGCCGCAGACGGGCGTGCAGCGGCAGCGGGTCGACGCGCAACAACGCTATGTCGTTTCTAAAACCCCGCGGTGCGTATCGAGGGTGCAAGACGATTTGACGGACCTTCGCCACTCGTTCCCAAGGCCCACGAGGCCACGCTCCGCGACGCAATGCACCCAGGCGAGCCACCCAATGAGCTTCTGTCGCTCTGAGGCAACATAAGTTATATTTACATAGTTACCCTATGCCCAAACAATTACATTTAATATGAAAATATTATATAATGTAAATTTAAGGTTTAATCATAATGACAAAAAATAAACTATCAACTTCATGTTTCATTTAAGTTTTATCGATCAGTATTAAATTGAATCTTTTTTTACCGCAAGTAATAAAATGAAATTATGATTTTAAATGACATTGATTACATTGTAATTTTGTACTTATTTTTATACATTTTTAAAAATAAAAAAAAACAATAGAAAAAAGCAAAAATAACACAAAAAATCTTTAAAAATTAAATTGATTAATAAAAATTCAATGAAATACATCACTTGGCTTGCTTTATCCTTTTATATTTTGTAGACTACAAATAAGACTATATGGTAAAGCAAATATACATACTGATAGAAACAATGACTAGCGGAGAGCAGCCATTGAGCAGAAACGAGTGTAGCACCGCATTGGAAGTCTCCGTCGCGATAGAGAGCCGCTTGCCACGGCCAGGCGCCTGCAGCTGCGCCTCCGCCGCCCACAACCCTGCCCCACCGCACGCGCTCGTGAGTAACTGCCCTAACCAACACAACGCCACCGATGCCCATACAACGTACCTCGCCATTTTATATAAATTACGTGTAATTTTAACAGTAATGCGAGGTACTGAACTTCGTTGCTGCTGTTTTACTCAATTATCTTTAAATTTTATTTAATAACTAATTTGCGTATGAATTTAGGTTATTTATTGTATATAACTAATACCAGTGCACAAGTGTAAGCGCAAACACAGGTCCACCCTCTATTCTTTAACTCTCATAATCCGATGTGACGGCGATCCGACACGACCGAAAAGAATTAAGGCGCAGGACCAACGGCTTTGCGTGCTTTCCGAGGCACGAGGGACTGTACATACTTCCAACTTCCAGACCCTGGGCTGCTACTGAGAGTTTTGTAACCCAGTAACTTTTTATTGGCCCTGGGAATTGAACCCACGACTCCGGGTCAGCGGCCTTATATCTAGCCACTAGACCGGACAGTCATGTATATATAACAATTCAACCAAAAAGATGTTTGCTACTATTTATTGACAGTAGACGTCGTGTATATTTTTATGTTAAATAGTTTTAATATGTTTCTTTTTTAAAACGTGAACGTTTTAAAGATAAGAAATGGTAATATATTGAATTTGCATTAAAAAGTGTATGTATACCTGGGTTGCTGTGCATCAGCATGCGGCCGTATGCCACATTCTAGATCCTTACAACGTACTCGCAACGCGCGATGCCGAGCGCACGACGACCGTTTAAATGTAAGACGCGTGTCAGCCGCGCGCGCGTGTGCGTTGTGCCACACTTCCCAGTATCCTACAGAACTAGCCTTGCGACCTTCTCGTGCCTCTCGTACCCAAGGCGAATCACTGGAACAGTTCATGAACGGACTCAGAAACGGACTTATTTATTGAAATTATTCGTCATTTATTTTTTAATAATAAAATTTACGGCTTTATGTATTAATAAACGTTGCTTAGCGGGTGATTAGTTACACAATGGTGTCTTTTTCTTTTTTTTTATTGAAAAGGTAGGCGGACGAGCATATGGGCCACCGAAGGATAAATGGTCACCAACGCCCGTAGATATTGGCATTGTAAGAAATGTTAACCACCGCTTACATCGCCAATGCGCCACCAACCTTGGGAACTAAGATGTTATGTCCCATGTGCTTGTAATTACACTGGCTCACTTACCCTTCAAACCGGAACACAATAATAACAAGTACTACTGTTTTGTGGTAGAATATCTGATTAATGGGTGGTACCTACCCAGACGAGCTTGCACAAAGCTCTACTCCCAGTAAATATCATCGGATCGAATATCAAATAAAT
Organism: Nymphalis io; assembly: GCF_905147045.1. NCBI lineage: Eukaryota > Metazoa > Arthropoda > Insecta > Lepidoptera > Nymphalidae > Nymphalis > Nymphalis io. Next base: position 9,721,291 of record NC_065888.1, read on the forward strand.
AATGACAGAAAGAGTGAATCAGTGTTTTACTAAACAGCCACTAAGCAACGTTTATAAGTAAGGTCGTATTATTGTATAATTTTAATGCAGTTTTAAAATTGCACTAGACAATTAATTACTTACTGAAAAGTCATAGCTCTACAAACAGCTCTGCCTAGATCAGGTAACTTAAGAGTGCTATGAGCTTGTGTAACTACATCGTCAAAGTTTTCAACACATAATCTACCCCATACACCACGCTTACGCACCATAACAAACCCTGTAAATTAATTTAAAAAGAAATTAAGAATAATGGATATAAGATCAACAAATATGATTTACGATGTTTTTAAAAAATGTCTACCTTCTTCATTATAAGGAATGACCTCGTTGTCTTCAATGTTATCACCCAAAGCGACACAACTTTTTTCGTCATCACCGAGCGGACAATCTGGTGTTCCATCACAAACCTTTGTCATTTCTACACATTGCCGCGCATTAGAGCAAACGAATTGCCCTTCTTTACACCATTCTGCAAAAAAAATAACGTCAGTTCTAAATCTTTTTTTAAGGAATCTCAAAGTTACAGTAATATCATACCACAGTTATTTTCATCAGAATAGTCCCAGCAATCAACGAACCCATCACAAATTTTCGACTGTGAAAACTCGGCCCTTAAATAATCTGCACACGAGCACGCTCGTTCATCTTCCCCCCCGGGGCAATCCAATAATCTGTTACATCGAGATGTGGCAGGAATACATGCACCACTATCACATAAAAAAGATGTATCGTTGTTGCAATTTGGCTCTGAAAAATATACGTTATTATATTATACATATATTTTAAGGATAAGATTATGATCATTCAAATGTAATCATGTTACCAGAATAATCCTTACCTATTATAATTTTTTCAATGTCGTCATCTTTGAATTTTTGAGGCTTACTATACGACTTCTCTGGTTTGTCTAAGTTATTTTCATCTTGTTTTGAAGAGTGCATTTTATTATAAGTTTTAGTCAATATTTTAAATCCAGCTGAATTTAAAGTATAGCTGGAAGGTATCGCTTTTGTTGAAATTATTCCTCCAGGAGCTCGAAATAAACTATTATTGTTAAAATTTGAAATAGTTGCTAAACTTGCAAGTTGTCGCAATTTATCCGCAGTTAAAGCAGTGGTTTGATTAATAGGTATTTCTAGTACGATGTCTGGTTCTAAAGCCAATTCATAAGCTGGAAGCTGTTGTGTTTTGTTTGCCTGTTTCGTACTTACGCTTCCCGTCACATGATATGACACTCTATAAGTTCCTTCTGGTATATGAGAATTGTTAGTATTTTCCAAGACGTCCTTTACAAAATTATCACTACTTGAATACATTAAATCATCATTAGATTTAGGGAACCTATTTCCACTTGAATGACTACCCACTGTGTCAGGTATTCTTAAGGACGCACTCCTATTCGTTGGATGAATATTATCTATTTTGACGTTATCCATGCTTGTTGAGGTTGTTACGACTTCTGAAGCTTCTGGAATAGTTTCAGATAAATTATGAATAACGTCATCAATATTTTCATGATCAAGTAATGATTCTGTCTCTGAATGTTCATTTAAAAAACTTCGCTTATCCTCTTTGGTTCCTTGAGGTTCAGGTTTCGGCCTAGGTCGTAGTGGCCGATTGAAGCCTAAATTTGATTTAGCTGGCATTAAAGTAATAATTCTAGCGGTAGTAGTCTCAAGTTCTTCCTCTGAAACTACTTCTACGTATCCTGTCATTTCACTGTGAATATGACGGTTTTCGGTTTCTGTACTTATTGTCTCAGTACTAGTTTTTATTGCAGGTTGTATTGAATGTTCATTTTTCTTATCTGATGTATTTTGAGAAAATCTTTTTATGATGTCAGTCAAATTTCGTAAAATAGCAATTTTACTTGGAAATTTAGGAGTTGTATTTTGAATAACGGCTTCGTTTTTTGTTATTATTGCTTGTAATGTGTCATTATAATACTTATGAGGAGAAATTTTAAGTGTTGTATCGTTTTTGTTTGTTGAAGTGTTAACCAGTTCCCAAGTATGATGTGGTAAGCCAGTAGAGGGTATAATTGATACCTTATTATTTGGACGTTTAGTAATGTTTTCTTTTCCGTGATCGTTTGTTTTATTATCGAAAGGTTTATGCGTTGAAATGTCAATAACGGGAGTAGTATTTATTTCATCACTCTTCGTCGTAGTCTTTGATGTTGGGCTTGTTGTGAAAATCGTTGTTGTGTTTTGTTTTTTAACAATTGACATACCGTCTATAGACACTTTTTCAGTACTGTTATCATATTGATCAAATTGTATCACATTAATAGTAACAGATGTAGTTTTGTCTTTAGGTGGTCTTTCGATAGGCTTACCCTCATTATCATCAACGTTATGATTGTCTTCTGGTATTTCCACTACACTGCTAATCTTGTCAACCGGCAAAGGGTGTGGTTTTGGAAAACTTGAACCGAGAGTTTCCATATTCTTATATGGTGGTATAAAAGCGGGAAGAGTAAAACTAGTGTAAACTGGACTAGGTATGTACACATCAGCACCTAAATGGGGATCTATATTGTATAACCCGGAAGGCCTACGTGTAGTTTTGTCTCGTTGTTTGGCGGGAGGTATTGGACTTAGGATACCTTCTAACATAGACACATCTTCCACAACTTCTGCTACTCCGATTCTGTCATTTGCACCTCGTTCTGTTACTGGTTCTTCAGGTAATGGTTCTATGCTTGTGGTTTCAAAATATGGCCTTGTTATAGGTCTCCATGGCTCATTGTCGATTACATGAGGAACAGTAAATAATGTATCAATTTTTGGCAAATCTTTATCATGATTTTCACTTGTAAGAAGATCAAATAAAATTTGTGATACATTTTTTGTTGTTGTTGCTACTGTGGTTGTCGATGTTGTTGTAATTTTTGGTGAAAAGGTTGATTTCATTGTTGTCGTTGTCGAAACTAACGATCTACGTGTATTTATTTCCATCTGTTTATTAAGGTTTTCTTCAATTTTTGGCTTAATATTTAAAGTTGATTTAATTGTAAGAGGTCGAGTTCTTGTTGTAGTAGTCGAAAATTTGTTAGTGGTTCGTAGTGGAGATTTCGTTGTTGAAGATTTAGTAGTAGTAATTGTTTTCACAGTTGAAAAACCTTTACTGTTTACTTTTTCGTCAACTCGCGACGGACTAATACTGTGTTTATTTTCCGTTATATCAGCTTCTGTTTTAGTTATTTGAAATGAACCTTGAACTACAGGTATATTTTCAGTGTCAATATCAGGTTCATCTGGATCGCCATTTTTAGAGGATTGATTTGGTTTAATAGTTGTCTTACGGACAACGCCTATTCTACTCTGCAAGGTTTTGTCTTTCATATTTGGAGGTGTTTGAACCTTAACATTGTTGATTGCCATGCTTTCATTCATTGCTTCTTTTACATATTGTTCAGAATGATATGTATGTTCTAAATCCCTTTTAATGACTATACTTGAAGTGTCGACTTTAATTTGTCCAAACGCTGAATGCTTTGAAAGTAAATCTTGAACTAATATGCTTTTTAAAGTCTCTTCTATATTTGATACAGAACTATAATAAATATAAACAAATTAAATATTTTATTGCTTAACACATTAAACACAGAAAATAAACTGATCGATACTAATTATTGTTAAATTATAACTCCTAATTTATCATAAAATTAGAATTTTATATCTCAGGGTAATAAATCGCAGAATAATGTTCACTATTATTTATAGAAATAGAGACGTTGTGTCTTCTTACGTTTAATGACCCTAACCATTATATATAGTTCGATCAGATCAATAGATTTAATGTGTAAACAAACAGACATACATACAATAGAAGTACATTTTCGTACATAATAAAAGTACATCGAGCACCGTTATAATTTAAGTATTGATTTAGTACAAGTTAAGAAAAAAATAAATTTACGACTATTATTTTTAAGAAATATTTAAATACTGGTTATCATTTAAGTAATAACAATTATAATTTTAAAGGACCTTGGTATTTTTCTTCGATCAAGATATAATTTAAAGTGTACATCGAGGCGCCGATCACCGAAGCCAGTCACGAGAACTCCAGCAAAGGCCTGTCTCAAAGATGATGGTGCAGCATACGCCTGGCGCAAACTAGCACTATACCGCCGCGCCCGTTCGCGCCACGCCGGGCTGCCGGGTACACCTCCATACACGTCCCCTCGCGTTACACGTAACGTGCCTTCGAAAGTCATTATTGCTGAAAACATATATAAATCTTATAAAATATATCGAACATTTTCAACATAATTACCAATTCAAAGTAAATTTGTAGGTAACCTGTTGCGTTTTTTATTACAAATATGAAATCAAATAGGCAATATAAAACAAATTCTTATTACAATAATTAATTACCCAGAATTATTATCACGTTGTTCATAGTCTGCTAATAAAAATAAAAAAACACTCATTACATTCAAACAATATTTACAGCAATTAAGTTTTAATTATGAAATTGTTTAAGAATTACTGAAGTTCACACATATTTATCTATTTTAATTTAATTAAAAAATATGTGTTAAATTAAAGAATTTATATATATATAGATAGTATATATCTTACGTTCTCCATTATCAGGACGTAGTGCACCCATGTAGAAAGCGAGTGCAGCGACAGCTAGCACAGCTACAGCAGCGAACAGCGCTCCGCCGACGAGCGCTGCCGAGCAAAGACCGCCGCTGCGCCCGCTGCTCGGTGCCCGAGCGTATCCACTTCCCGCGAAACGATACTCACTCTTAGAAAAGAAAATATAATTAATTAATAAAATTTAGACCTACATGACACACACTACAACTTGTATAATTATATACATAAATACAAATTAATGGCTAAAAACCGTTTAAAATAGGTAAATAAAATGGTATTAATATAATCATTGTAATTTATTTCTACGATAAATTTATAATTAAATTCTAACTTGATATAAATGGTCTCAAAGCCTTTGAATGAAATCTGATTTACAAAGGAAACAGTAACTTGATAAACTCCTTTGATTTTAGTTAAAACAGACTCAAATTAAAACTCAAAGGTGCGTGAGTAAGTTTAACACTACATAGTACACAGCAATTAGTACTTAATATTTATATCTTATATTTTGACAAATATGTTGAACATAATTACAACCAATACACTTTTAGTCATTATTATAAATAAAAGTACGGTAGTACGAATCTCGAACATTATCCTCAACATTGGTTCAAAAATGGGATGAAAAATGTTTTGTGCTTCCGTAATATCCTTATTATTTCTTCAACGTGTAAGACAATTATGTATTTGAGAAACACAGCGGCAATTCCAATGTTTAATCCATGTTCCAATTATTTATGATATATAACAATTTAACATCAAACTTTTTAAACGACAAATAGAGAATAATGTGAAATTCGATATATTTATTTATACTAGTTCAGTTTAGTAAGTATGATGAATTTTATAGATATTATAACCGTAACAGCCTGTGAATGTCCCACTGCTGGGCTAAAGGCCTCCTCTCCTCTTTTTGAGGAGAAGGTTTGGAGCTTATTCCACCACGCTGCTCCAATGCGGGTTGGTAGAATTCACATGTGGCAGAATTTCAGTGAAATTAGACACATGCAGGTTTCCTCACGATGTTTTCCTTCACCGTAAAGCACGAGATGAATTATAATCACAAATTAAGCACATGAAAATTCAGTGGTGCTTGCCCGAGTTTGAACCCACGATCATCGGTTAAGATTCACGCGTTCTTACCACAGGGCCATCTCGGCTTTTTGTAGATATTATATTTTTTTTTTTTTTTATAGATATTATAATTAGAATAAAATCACCACAAACCAAATATAAGAGTGGGTGAGATTTTGACAAGACCAATAGGATAAGAATTAAAACCGTTGATGTGCAAAACCTTGATTATTATTATTACAAATATCTAATTATTTTGTGTGTTAAGTATTGCAACTACTTTCAGCGGACAGCACCAGGACAGGTTTACGGGATAGTAGAGCTTGACGTTTTATGTTGATGTGCTTAATCCACTTTATGCTAAGCCGCCGAAACTGGATTTGTGTAAGACATTTTACAATTCGACAAAATATTAAACTTAAAATTTAAAATGTGTAATTATAATTTAACATTTACTCCTTTTAGAATTGTATTTATTACGTCGTATATTTAGACAATTAGCGATAATTATTCGAACAAAAGACAAATTATGGACCGTATCTTCCACCGCGACGGCGCTGCGTTGACAATTCACATCTTATTGATTTTGTTAAAAAAGATAGATGATTACCGGCGATTGAGGCTGATTCTTCGAAAAAGTAAGGTGATACGGACATTCCCTCTTGGGAGTATCAAATAATATATTCAGTTTTTGTTACTTAAAATGCACTTATAAAGTTTTTTTTAAATGACAACCGTCAAATGTCTCTTTGCTGGGCTACCTTGTTGAGGAAATGGTTTGGAGTTCATATCACCATAATATAAACTACAAAAAGTACATGTCAGTATGTTGCTTCTGCGTTATAAATTGGCAGCGCTTAAAAAAGTTCTTCAAAGGTGTTCTATAGTGTGTTACGTATGTCATGTATTCAGGATTCCCGAAGAATATAAAAAATGTTTTTAATATCGTACTAAGTATTTTTACGTTTACAAAATTTTAATGTAAGCAATTGATGATATATATTAATAATAATAGTTAAACTATTATTTATAAGAATGATAATCATAATTACAATTCTATTATCTTTAAACCTGCTTTGGTTTAATTCCACGAATTTCAAAACAAAACAAGATTGAAATCAGCGTGTAACGTGTCTGTCACATTTTTTTTTAATTCAGATATTTGTAATTAACAATCAATAAATTAACGGAACTAGAAAGCAAGATTTAGTAAAGCTTTATTTACATGTTTACAGTTATGTTCAGACAAAATGTAGAACATAGGCTTGCAATGTCAGCCCGTAATTTTATTCTTTTACAGGACCATTTTTATCTCAAACCTTTTAACTAAAAAAACGCTATAAAGCATAATAGCAGCAAGAACTAAGTTAACCGAATGGTCCAAAACAGTTACAAATCCAAAGATATATATACATATAATTCATTGTAAACATTTGCCTTTAAGACGATTCTTATACGTTTAATCTAACTGCTTTGGTGAAACAAACATGATTTTTTTGCAAGAAGGAACATAATTGGCGCTCTCTTAAATTTTCGTTCCACGGACATTTACATCAAGTTGCAAAATTTAAAATTGATACTATGTCACTTAAAATAATGACACTATTTACCTATTGCTCCTTCACTAACAAAGATTTATATGTATGTAAAGTCCTGTATTGATTCCAATGTTTAGAATTAGAAGCACACGCTCAAATAGTAACCATTAAAATTAAAATAATATATATATTACTACTAATATTATATATATATATATATAACTACCTAACTATTGCTAATTTAGGAACCCAAAATTAGTCATTTATGCTAATTTAAACGTCTAGGTTCCGCTAAGGAATAAGATGACTAATGTTGCAAAAAATTGAAACTAATTTTGTACTACTTTGCAGTTTAATTTATTTAATTATTTAAATATACTTATATCGTAGATAAAGTTGGAATATATTTTTTTTTTAAATTAAGATCAATAGGAGGTATGGGCTTTTTGAAATTAATCCCATATTGTTAAAGCGCATTAAATATAGTAAACATTAAGAATTTAAAGCGTCTCTCTCAATATTCCTTTTATTTGAACACTTTTTATTACAAGACTTACAAAAATTTAAGTTCCACGATAATTTTTCGTAAGGATAGTAATGGCCACCTCTAATTATACTGTTATTTATAAAAGCTCTTCGTTTAGGATTTAATTACAAAATATGTTCGTTTAAATATAATGCTGCAACCAGAAAAACGTCAAAGTATGCGTTTATACATTGTATAATGTCACAATCATATTTTAGTCGAAATTTATGAGATTCGCTGTAAATCTTAAATCACTTAAATTTAACCTCGTTTTTGAATGCCGACGATGAAAATTGACGGAGTTTAACTCAGGCCTCGGTCATTACCGTGCCATGCCGTTGGGAACAAGCATAGCGTACCTATGTCATCGTCGGCTCTGGGAATCGCCGGCGGTAGGCCGTCCATTGTGTAATTTACCTAACAAGCCATGCTTACAGTTTGATGATATTAATCGTCGAACCAAATGGACGGTTCAGTGAAAAAGTGTTTGACAATATTATCGCTTTATTGAAATAAAATGTTCTTAAAATTAATTTTAAAAATCATAACTTTTTTTCTAATGAAAAACAAAAAGATATCCCAACTCAGGTCCCACCGAGATTTGAACTCGGATCGTTGGATTCAAAGTCCAAAGTGCTAACCATTACACCATGGGACCACGACACTTTCTCTATGAAAGTTTGGATTAAGTTCGTCACGTGAACACACCAAAATTAATAAAAAACAATGAAATTATTACTCTAATCATTTGTTATTATCAATATTCATTATTAATTATTCACATCAATTTGTATTCATTTCAATTTGATTCGCAATTAATACTAATAGTTTTATTTGTTTTATATTTATATGGTACTATCTTCATAATAACATTAATTGTTTGCGAATTTACAAGATAATTTTCATATAGTTCACTTAATTGATTACATAAAGGGCAGCCGACTGGGATGCTTGCAATACTTACGCATTCCGTTGATGTTTTTGGTAGAGCACCGTAATATTTGGAGAACAAGGCCCGAAATACGATGAAACAAATATTTCGACTGTTTAGTTTTTAGCCGGAATAATTACGCGTTGGAAACGTGAGCTATTATGAAACGCTTAGCATTTCTATACGGGCAAAACATGCATAGAAGATAACTCCACGTTTTATAGAATACACAGGCAAAAGCAGGGCACAAGCGAGATCTATCAACAAAACTCTAAAAACAAATAAAACGTTTTATTCGTATTCAAAAGCTCAATAGTTATGTTATATAATTTATACTTGCAAAGTAACAATAACACAACTCAACATTTCGCCACTTAGAGATTTGTATATATAATTATATATAAAACATGCATAGAAGATAACTCCACGTTTTATAGAATACAGGCAAAAGCAGGGCACAAGCGAGATCTATCAACAAAAGTCTAAAAACAAATAAAACGTTTTATTCGTATTCAAAAGCTCAAAAGTTATGTTATATAATTTATACTTGCAAAGTAACAATAACACAACTCAACTTTTCGCCACTTAGAGATTTGTATATATTATTATAATATAATTACACTATCTTGGTAAATGCTAAAAAATGAAAATGTGTTTTATTTTAAAGTAACTGCTTAAAATGTCCCATTACTGAGGTAAGGTCTTCTATCCTTGTGAGGAGAAGTTTTGGGGATTATTCCACCACGCAAGTCTAATGCGAGTTAGTGGATAAACATGTGGCAGATTTTTATCCAACACATGCTGATTTCGTCACGATGATTATAAACACAAATCAAACACATGTTTACCACTGAATTTTCATGTATTTAATGTGTTTAGTCTGGATTTCATAATAAAAGAAAATAAAGACACTTTTCAAATTACATATACGTCTAGCCCGAACAACTCTTATTTATAGACAGAAAACAATTTCAATGTATTATTATTACCCGAAATAAGCCGTAAGACGTAATACTATGAAAATAACCAAATTATACGAATTGATCAGTTATTACTTCAGTTAGCTATAATAAAAATCATCAGTAAATGCAATTTATTCATAAAAACATATAATTAGTTATTCGTAATATATCAGTTTATGATAGAGGTTTATAATGCGAAGGGTATTATATATATATATTATAGACCTCTGTCACTGCCTTTAAAACTTGCGATATACATAATATTATATCCTGACTTCACACGGCTTTTTTTACAAATTTAACAAAATTAAGATTTATTCCTTGATATATATTTATGATAATATGTATTATGAAATATAAAACATTACAAAAAAGAAAGAAGCTAACTATTTCTTCATCGGTACTTAATCTAATACAAATTATATTTGATGTAGACCCCACCCTTTCCCTAATTTTCTCATGCTTATTTTAATTTTAATTTTTTTATGTTATTGGCAGATGGACCACAAGTGTATTCCACCAACCCGCACTGGAGTAGCGTGGTGGAATAAGCTCCAAACCTTCTCCTCAAAAAGGGAGAGGAGGCCTTAGCCCAGCAGTGGGACATTTACAGGCTGTTACTGTACTGTACTGTACTGTAGTATACAGGTGGACTAGCAAATCGGCCACCTGATAGTAAATGTTCACCACCGTTCATAAATATTGGTGAGGTAAGAAATACTAACCATTCCTTACCTCGCCAATGCGCCACCAACGTTGGGAACTGAGATGTTATGTTCCTTGTTCCTGTACACTTGCTACACTGGCTCACTCACCATACAAACCGCAACAGTACTAAGTATTTAACTTTTATTACAATGGCAATGTCTATGATCATTGGTGACCACTTACCATCAGGTGGCCCATATGCTCGTCCATCTACATATTCGATAAAAAAAAAGAGAGAAATCAGTTCTATCTGTTAAACAGTCGTTAAACAACGTTCATAAATAAGGCCGTTAGACTTTATGAATTTACATTGAATATTTATAAACGGTAATATTTACTTCTTAATACTTTTGTGTTCAAATCAAAATAAAATGAAACTAACAGGTTTAAGCGAAGTGGAAATTTCGTATTCTAAAAGGAATAAACTTTGTACAGTTCGGTCGCAGTGGGAGCCTGAAATATCATTCCAGTGAAATATTTAAGTTAATTTTTTTCCAGAGAAATAATGATATAATGAAATATTTATTTTTAATAAGATTTATTTTGCAGAGATCAGTAAGCGGATTAAAATTATAACTTTATTATTGTTGCAAGCTATTTATGTATTGATTTTGTTGTTGAAAATATGCTTCACTAACACCCTGCAAATGTACCATTGTTGGGTTGACGCATTCTCCTCCTAGAGCTTATTTACACTGTTCCAATGAGGGTTGATAAATACACATCTTGCAGATTTTCATCTAATATGTGCAGATTTTCCTTAATTGCAGAGCACCAGATTCATCTGCGCAATTCATTGCGAATACAAATTAAGCACATGTTAATTAATTTATGCTGACTTGAACCCGCCAACATAGGTTATGATTTACATTTCTTACCACTGGGCCATCGCAGCTCAATAAATGTTATTCGTTGTAATTTTTATGATTATTTATTATTAGATCTGTAAAAAATCAAAAACATTGTTCAAATACTGTTGTGCACATTTTTTTTATACGTACGTGTAATGTATATTTTATGTATTATATGTTATGTGTGTATTACATATTATATAACATCTATCTATGAAAGTTTATCTATATTGTTCATCGTTGAATATCCTTAAAATTATTCACTAGCAACATTTATTCCAAAATATATTTTCGACGATCAGTCTGTTTCTGTTTAAAATATCTAGTCACGTTTATAAAGTCGATAGCTAAATAACATTACTGACGTCATCTTTATAAAAACGATGTATGTAATTAATTAATAACTAGGAACCTGTACCTATTCCTGATATGATTAAGGTTCAATATTGAAGAATGATAAATAAACGAAAACCTATTTGTTTCCTTAGGATGGATATCCGTAAGCTTTTGCCTGTGCAAAAATACATACATATAATTTTAGGCCATTGATCCTTGCAAAATATTATTTAAGTGATACGTGCGATTGATTGATCGCTTTTTATATATGTATGTATTATTTTTATCGCTTTTTAATGGAGTCAAAGATCAATTACATAAATGTATTAAATTTTGAAAGAGTGGAATTATCGTAAGGAGATTAAATGTCAATAGAATTTACCAAAAAATAACAGGTCCCACCGAGATTTGAACTCGGATCGCTGGATTCAGAGTCCAGAGTGCTAACCATTACACCATGGAACCGGTGAATGATCAGCTGAAAGAAGGGTAATATTTGTGTTCGATATTCAAGTTATTAGAAGGTTTCATTTTCCTGGAATAAATCTATTAAGCACACAAATGAAATTGACATTAATTATTTTAATGACAGAGTAATTAAAAAGCGTACATTTGTGTGTGAATTTAAAGATATGTAATTTACTTGTATGCATTCTTAACCTTAGGATTGTACGCATTTGTCTTTATTTCATCTATTACTCGGTTCGTAGGCATGTGCTAATTTTACGCTCACTTACACCGATTCTACAAGCTGCATACACGTTGACACCATTTTAATTCCGCTATTCCGATAAACGATTTAACAATGTAATGAGGCATTAAGTAAAAATCTCTTTTGTTTGTAACTGTATGAGTACATCCGAACCAACATTGTACTCCGATAACAACGATATAATTAAAGTATTGCAATTGCACAAATTATTTTCTATAAATATTTTTTAACATTTCACGTCATTTCTGAACAATTATTATGAGCGCAATTTTCTTAATAAATCTCAGAGAAAACATATGAGAAGCTTTTTAAATGAACCAACGAAACATATTTATTTAATTTCATAAAAATAATTATTTAAAAAATGTTGACGTGTTACTTGAAATGCATATTGATTTAGTATCAATAAAGTTGAACTTGTATCTGATCGTGTGTCAGGGAGACATGTGAGGTTGGGCAGTTCGCCAAGTACCCACACACCAACTCAGCATTATAAGGCTAGAGCAATGTAGTAATAGATATTATACTCGACTATGACGTGTGGATCGTGATATCTGATTTTACTTTGGCATATACATTTTTCGTATGATTATAATTAATTGATTGATTGATGTGTATAGTAAATATTTCCTAAATTCACTCATAGTAACGTAAGCGTAACGTCTTACTTGATACAAGTATGTAACTATATTGGCTATTAATAATGGTAATCAATATTGACATTTGATCATTGCATTCCACCTATCCGCCCCTATTTAACATTTTCCTTTGAGATACAATAGCCGAATATTATTTAATAATTAAAACACATAATAGATACCAATTAAAATAATTACATAGCATCAATAAAAATTAAATAATACGAGTTTTTTAAAAGAAATAATGAAAATACTATGTAAAGTTTTAGTAAAGACACTATTATTTTAGTATTTTTAAGTATACAGGATAATGTAGATTGAATACAACTGAGTTGTTCGCGTAATAAAACAATAACAATTACACATGAGATGTAAAATAAAAACTACGATGGCGAGGACGTAGTTTAATTGCTCGGAGTCTAGATATAACCTAATAGACCATCATAAGGTTATATAGTCGCTATTTTAAGATGTATATAATATTTGCCCTTGTATATTACAGGTAGGACCGGGCGACCTTGCGGTGCATGACCTCACAGGATCTTATTGCAGGATGCTTGATGTTTAATGACCGAATCAACCCTCTTTATTTAAAAAAAACGTCAACGTTGTCATAGAAATAATTTATCTTTAGTGCATACAAAATACTACTAGAAGGTGATATAATTTCTGTTATGTTGAAACGGTACTTTTAAATGTTTTACGAAATCTCTTTTTGTAAATTTGATGTTGCTTATAAATAAGTATACTTCGTTATTTGAGGATTTCAGTTCAGGGAAGGACTTTTGACCATATTGTTGATAGATTACTATATATAGTTTTATAATGAAATATTAGTTATCCATTGGAATTTATTTAAGCGACCCTTATTTTTTACTATTTAAAATAGATAAGGTTCAAAGAATTCCACTAAGGTTTGTTTTAAAATGCAAATAATGAATGAGCTTTCAGCAATTAAAAGCTGTGTTTACATATGCAATTACTAGGCAAGGTTTCTTCGTAACAGCTTTAGGTCATGGATGAGCACGTAATAATTTCGACTTAACAACTAACACGTTAGTCATGGTAGCATTGAATATTATTTCATCGATGCGAGATATCATGCAGCCACAACATGGAATCATAATTAGTTTTAATTTATTACATGTCAGTGTCAAAATACAATGAGCGCTAATTATGGACCAAATTCTGTATAGATATTTAATAATGGCTGTAATAGCTGTCGTGACATCCGAGGTATTTTAAAAGCTGATATTTTTAGGTCCATCCTTTTATTGTGATCTCTTGTATCTGTTGCATGTCGCCCGCTTAGTTATTTATCCGAGTCGAAGTCTGACGCGCTCTGAGTAGCCTCTGTTCGCGTACCTTCGTGATTACACGTAATCAATCTCATTATCTGTAACTATAATACGCCAGGAAGTCTTTTTGTTACAAAACCTTCATGTTTATTTAGTTTTATGTAATTGTAAGTAAACTTGTTATGCTTAAGACGAATATGTTAAAAGTATGTTTGATAATATATGTTTGAAGGCATTCAAAAAATATATTGTTGTATTTTAAAAATAAAAAATCTCATCAATTTTTTTAAGAAAGAACAATACAAATATTTCCGATACTGTCTGTTGTTTTTTTTCGTCGAACAAAAACAAGTACCAATTACCAATGGCTATGGGAAAAATATGAATCAGCGTACCTGCTAGGTTCCACAATATGCTTTATCTAATCTTTTGAAATAGGAAAAGCGTTAGCATGTCTGCAAAATATTTTTAAATTTCAAAACACGAACAGCCACTTTTTTATCATTGTGATTCTATTGTTTACGTATTTTAATGATACTGTAATATTTGATAACAATGTTCATGACGTTGGACCATTAAGAATCTTATAAGCTTACCGAATACATATTAAGTTTTATTTTCATTTGACATGATTATATTTTCCTACAAATTTATATAGGAAATAAAGTAGGTACAGAATTTTGTATTTATTTTAACACTATTAATTTATACTAATAAAGTGGATTGTTTTAAAAGGGTTGAAATCGCGCGGAGCCATCAACCATCATTCAAGTAAATATACAATTAAGGCGATTGTAATAAATACATATGTATATAAATGTAAGTATGTAAGTAAACACTTAATATACGTATATATATTTAATTTGAAGCCTCAATGCAGTGTTATTCCCTCTGTTACAGATACTTTTTATAATAATTTAATGTGATTTTTTTGCTGTACGAATGGGTGGTTATGTATGTGTCACTACTGCTAGATACAAATGTTATGCCATGGTATGTGTTTATGTAAAAAGCTATAGCAAAAAATATAATGATCTTAACTGCTTGTCTTGTGCCTTTGAACTATATCAAGGTTATAGCGTTAGTTTTCAAAGTAACAATCGGAGAACTATCCTCGTGTTAAGCTATTTCGTATGTTATCATTACCTAAGGTAAAACAAACTTAACAAAATATCGTTTAATTAAAAATATAATTAAAAAATACTTACTTACATATTTGCTTCGAGTCTTTTGATAAAACATTTTTTTTAAATTTAGCTTATTTTTTTTAAATATATAATAATTTGTAAATAATTTAGAAGTAAGTTTTATTTTATTAGGTAATTTCATCTTTCGATATAAGTTGGATAGACTGATTATTTACTTGGAACAAAGCTCTTAGCTTTGTTACAACAGTCATGCTTAGTCGGCAACAAATATAAAGACGACCAAGCGTTACATTAAGATTGACATTTCAATTACAAAACTGTCATGATGTCTTTACTACAAAATAACGGTTTTTTTCAAGCACATGGCATGTATTACCTTAACGAAATAAATATTTTGCTCTTAAAAAAAAGCACCTGTTTCTTTCGTCAGCTTAGAAAAAAAAAAAAAGGAAAAGGGTTGAATTTGGCCACTCGTTGCCTTCCAGGTTTGCAAATAAGGCATTTTGCATGTGAAGTGAACATATCATCGTATTGACGGGCTGTTGCTTCCTTCCCTCCGTTTAATTTGTTATTTAGAGATATTATTTCCAAAAATCTGATCGTTTTCTAGATCTTTTATAAAGTTAGTTTGGCTGCCATGCAACTTACTATTCCGATTTACTTATTATTTAATAATACACATTTAAAAAAAAGCTTAAACATAAAACACGCTATGAATTATTCAAGTCAAACATTAAAAACTATATTCATATGTAACATAACAGGTACAATTACATATTAGATTTTTATAAATATTTAGTAAATATAATTTTAATATTTTCGTAAATATTTAGACTAAAAGTTTATTGACCAAGACCGAGTTAAGAAACTATTATTTTAAATCTTTTCAATATCATAACAAAACAGAAAAATATGTAATCATAACAAACAACTATTTAAGACATAAGATACACATAAGATGAAGGGCAATATATCCAGACATAATAATTATATCATATAGAAAATGCATTACACCAAGTAAATGTAAAGTATGGCGGTCGACACCATTAGGTCCATCTGTATACAACGGTTGTCACGCGTAAAGAATGTAGGTGCATAAAAATGAGGAATGCAGCGCGAATAACAGCTCCATCAGGCTCTATTGAAGATAACGCATTGATTGCTATAATGACGCGTCTATTTCTTGGCATTCCTGTAGAAAGACTGATCGCTTATATGCTTTATATTCATTGACGATGCCGTAACAGTACTAAAATTCTAATATGGTGGCATGATCACTTCTACGCTCCATTAAGTATCATCTTTACCATCCATTATTTATTATAAAAGGTAATAAATAAATAACTACACATAGAATGGCTTGATTTGTGATTCTCTGTGCATACAACTTCGTCTTTAACTAATAGGATTTTTTTTCTAATGCTTTAACTTTAAAAATTCAAAAATTGCTAGACGCTTAGCAATAGTTATTTATACTATATTTATTTTATATAAAATATTAATCATATTCAAATATTAACTGTGTCGTTATAAAAACAATGAATTCAAGGAGTGTCTTAAGCGGTGTTACGGCTTTACGAAAAGTGCCTCGAGTCGGTGGCTACGAGCCAGTGTGTCGAGTAACGGGACCCCGCGGGCGTCACGGCGCAAGCTGCCGCGTGCGATACGCTCTAGCGCGATCGCCGCCACGCTACAACTCTCATTGTAATAAATATAACTTGAACTTTATACTACTTCAAGGTGACTCATAATAAAAACATCGAAATGTGGTAAAATAACATCAATATTGTGACCACAGATATGTTTTACGATGTTACGTAATATGTTGAAATATGTTCCGATATATTTTTATTTCACTTATTTATTTTATTATAACGAAAGGGGACAAGCTTTTCCCATAAAACCGACTGCTCCAATTTTAGTTATTCCATAAAGTCATATAAAAGTATCGATAATTTATAATAGCATAACATATAAATAACAGATTTGATACAGGTGATCTGAAAAAGCTATCGGAACATTAGATGTGAACATGATGAAGTTATTTTTTTTTAAATTATAATACATACGAAGAGAGTCCATTCAAAATATTTAAGCCCAAATTTCAAATCAACATTTTCTATATTAAAATTTTAATATTTGATTCGAATAAAAAATATTTTAATAGTAAAAATATAGTAATACTAATTAATGCAAGCGGATTTAAATAGAAACAAAAATTTTGTGCTATAATTAAGTGCAGCAAATAACTTGTTCTTATTTAATCTCATACGTAATTATCAGCCATTTGACTTTTTTTGGGTAATATTTTTTACCAAAAAATTTACCGTGGGGGCTTAAATTGAACTCGGTATCATGGCCACATGGAATGGTGAAAATAATGCTACATGAATTTCTCCGTTGAATCATAATTCCAATTCTCTGGGCGAGAAAAACTAGCCTGTCACCAGTCGAGACAATAAGACGGGGTGTTATAAAAACAAATTAAAAAAGTAAAGTAACCGTGGAACTCTGTTAATAAGTAGTTTAGTTCACACTGGCTCTTAAAAGAAAAGCAACAAAAAAACTCATTTGAATCAGCAATATCGATCTTTACAAAGGTTATAAAATTAATATGAAATTATAAAGCAATTAGACTCCCAGTTTTACAACATATGTAATTCGCGACTTGTGTTGCATTTTCCCTTTTATGTTATAAAACTTTAAAATGTATTGATTTTCTTTGTTAGACAGAAAATCAATAGAAAGATGGCGGGGAAACAGTTTTTAAAAGACCACAAAAGCCATACATTCAACGCAGACTCAGCTGGACAGCATGTAGGTATAAGTAGTCTTCATTCTAAACGTAGAAATATTTAGACTTTCATTCATCTGACCACTTTCACCGACAAATGCCAAGTCACCCATAAACAATTTACAAAATGTGGGTCACCTTGATACATATAAGGCTTTGTGAATAATGACAGAAGATGGAATACCACCAATTTTGTGACCGCAAGTGGGCTGTGTCAAGTTGTATTGTCTCTACAACTTTGGTTTCGATTTTATCAATTCTTATGGCTAGTTATTTATTTTAAGCTGAATATTATTATAAAGACAAAAGAACCGAGATGGACCAGTGGTAAGAATGCGTGAATCTTAACCGATGATCGTGGGTTCAAACCCGGGCAAGCACCACTGAATTTTCATGTGCTTAATTTGTGATTATAATTCATTTCGTGCTTTACGGTGAAATAAAACATCGTGGGGAAACCTGCATGTGTCTTATTTCACTGAAATTCTGCTACATGTGTATTCCATTAACTCGCATTGGAGCAGCATGGTGGAATAAGCTCCAAACCTTCTCCTCAAAAAGAGGAGAGGAGGCCTTTAGCCCAGCAGTGGGACATTCACAGGCTATTACGGTACGGTACGGAATATTATTCAGGTGTGGAGAAATGAAGGCATAAAAGATTTATTAAATAAACGATGAATTCTAAGAATATAATCGTTAGCCAATTTGCTGCTGAACAGGCACAGTTGCATTTCTTGTAAAAGTTTTGTAGCTAAGATTGAAAGTTGATTGTCTAATAAAAAACTCATATGTTTTATTTTGTCGATGTTCAAAAGAGTGATGCATGAATGAAAAAGGGCCCTCTGTTTGTGTGTAGGTCAAGGACTCGGTCACTCACCCCGCGTCATCCCACGGAGAATGATTCTTTTTTTAAGCTTTTTCGAAAGCTCGTTAAGTACCCATAACGCAGGAAGTAATAAAAAATACTCAATTGGGTCAGCAATATCGATCTTTACAAATGATATTTAGATATTTTCATGAGAAATTTAATAAATACGAAACTTATTTGCATAGATTATTATATAAATTGGATTAAATAAGATAAATATTTGTAAAATAAAAATAAAAGTATTGTTGTAGTAACGATATTTAACAAAATTACTAGAATGACTCCGATCAAATGAGTATAAAATACATGTTTTCACATAAAACAAATGTAGATACATTACCTAAATTTTTCATTTAAATAATACCATTTCGTATAAAATAAACGTATTATATTATTCCACACTATATTTTTATACCACAATATAAAAAATGCACATGTCCAATATAATGAAAACTTACGATCCATTGTGTGAAGTTTCATTTCATACGCTTGACAACGGAAGGTGTTAAAAACAAGAAAAAAAGAATTCCTTTACGATCGAGAATATTTAGTAATTTATTACTTGTATGATGAATGATAAATCAAAGTTGGCATATTATTAAGAACTTGCATCATTTGATGTTCGATGTAATTATGAAAGTGGAAAAATATTTATGCAAGTAATTAAATACAATTATTTATTTATAACACTTCACAGGCGAAATAAGACACCTTACGTTATTTGTCACCCATTGACATAATTGGAAGAACAATGGGTCGCCAGGTATGAAAGCTAA
The DNA here is from genome assembly GCF_905147045.1 of Nymphalis io. NCBI lineage: Eukaryota > Metazoa > Arthropoda > Insecta > Lepidoptera > Nymphalidae > Nymphalis > Nymphalis io. The sequence goes on from NC_065888.1 coordinate 9,741,109, forward strand.
AATGTTGTCCCTTGTGCCTGTGACTACACTGGCACGCGCTATAAGCCAAAACGTATTTATGTTTGGCGACAGAATAACTGAATAGATTCAATCTACACTGGCGACCGTAGAGCCAGTTTAAACCAGAATTATAATAGATATATTTCAAATAACCTGTACTGCGATTAATCATCAATAATGATAATGAAAACTATTTTTATTATACTACAAAATAATAATTATTTTTTTTACATTTAAAGACATTTATAGATTGACATATACGATGAAGTTCCTCAAAACTGGACTCGATCACATTTATTGTCCCTAAAAGATTTAAATATAAATTAGTTAATTAATTAAGAAAAGATCTTAACACTTACGCTGTAATTAAACCAGTAAAAGTATAAGATTTTTACTTAAATTTTACCTGCTTCGGTAAAGCTAAACGTTAATTTAAATGTAAATGAATAAAAATAAATAAAAATGAGTACCTACGCCCTGGAACAATACAGGACATACGCTAGTTAAGTAACAAGAAAATCAAACTGGAATCGTTCGAAGCACGAATCTTAATTCAAATTGAAAAAACCTCATTACCTCAAATAAAAACATAGAACTATTTATTACTCAGTCATAAAATGTTAAACTTAATTTAATATCATGAATAGAATAGCGTAAAGTTAGCGCAGTTAGTCTTTTGTATGAAACTTGCAGGTGCTTATTTGAAGGATAAGTATTATAAAGAACGTATAATTTGTTCTTAAATAATCTAGTTCGCATTTGCATTGTTTGTGAACTGTTTATTAATATATATACATATATAATTTTCCAAAGTGTCTATATGAATTAAATATACGCAGAGTAAACACTACATATTAATTGTTTGCAATCAAAGAAAGACTTTAATAGAGTGAGTGATTTACTAAATTGACAAAGGTAACGTTGGCATTCGACAAACTAAATAATATAAATATATAATCTAAATTTTTATTATTATTTTTAATATTATTTTATTATTTTAAGGATTAGAAATAAATAAACTTGAGGTTGCTTTGTATGGTGGTAGAGCTTTGTGCAAGCTCGTCTGGGTAGGTACCACCCACTCATCAGATATTCTACCGCAAAACAGCAATACTTGATATTGTTGTGTTCCGGTTTGAAGGGTGAGTGAGCCAGTGTAATTACAGGCACAAGGGACATAAAATCTTAGTTCCCAAGGTTGGTGGCGCATTGGATATGTAAGCGATGGTTGACATTTCTTACAATGCCAATGTCTAAGAGCGTTGGTGACCACTTACCATCAGGTGGCCCATATGCTCGTCCGCCTTCCTATTCTATAAAAAAAAAAAATCCAAATAAACGACATTTAAAGCTTATTATTCCGTTTTTCCTCACAATTCTTTATTACTTTTACCACTCAATTTTTTTTTAAACATCAAATCTTTTTTTAAATGTCATTTCTATTTTTTTTTTTAATTTTTCATATATAATCATCATCATCATCATCAGCCGAAAGACGTCCACTGCTGGACAAAGGCCTCCCCCAAGGATTTCCACGTTGGCCGATCTTGCGCTGCCCGCATCCAACGGCTTCCCGCGACTCGTTCTAAGTCGTCGGTCCACCTTGTAGGGGGCCTGCCCACGCTGCGTCTTCCGGTTCGTGGTCGCCACTCGAGAACCTTCCTGCCCCAGCGACCGTCGGTTCTGCGAGCAATGTGCCCCGCCCACTGCCACTTCAATTTAGCAATTCTTCGGGCTATGTCGGTTACTTTGGTTCGCCTGCGGATTTCATCATTTCTGATTCGATCTCGCAGAGAAACTCCGAGCATAGCCCTCTCCATTGCCCTTTGAGTGACCTTGAGCCTTCTTATGAGGCCCATTGTGAGCGACCACGTCTCTGATCCATGAGTCATCACTGGCAACACACACTGGTCGAAGACTTTCGACTTGAGACACTGCGGTATTTGGGATGAGAAGATATCGTGTAGCTTCCCGAACGCTGCCCAGCCGAGTTGAATTCGACGATTGACCTCTTTCTCGAAGTTGGACCTACCTAGTTGGATGGTCTGACCTAGGTAGACATAGTTGTCTACAACTTCGAGTGCAGAATTTCCAACCTTGACTTGAGTGGGTGCAACATGGATGTTCGACATGATTTTCGTCTTGTCCATGTTCATTTTTAGACCCACTTGTTGGGAAACCCTGCTGAGGTCATCGAGCATAGTGCCGAGGTCTTCCAAGGTCTCAGCCATAATTACAATGTCATCGGCAAATCGAAGATGAGTGATGTACTCGCCGTTAATATTGATGCCAAGTCCGTTCCAGTCCAGAAGCTTGAAAACATCTTCCAATGCAGCGGTAAACAGTTTCGGAGATATCACGTCTCCCTGTCTTACACCTCTCTGCAGTTGGATAGGTTTTGAGTTCTGATCCTGGAGTCGGATCGACATGGTGGCGTTCTCGTACAAGCACTTTAACACCCTGATATACCGATAATCAATTTGGCACCTTTGAAGAGAATTCAGCACGGCCCAGGTTTCGATCGAATCAAAGGCTTTCTCATAGTCCACAAACGCTAAGCAAAGTGGCTGGTTATACTCCTCAGTCTTCTGTATAACTTGCCGCAGCGTATGTATGTGGTCTATGGTGCTAAAGCCTTTCCGGAATCCGGCTTGTTCGGGTGGCTGGAAGTCGTCAAGCCTTTGCTCGAGACGATTCGTAATGACTCTCGAAAACAACTTGTAAACATGACTCAGCAGTGAGATGGGCCTGTAATTCTTCAGAAGGGTTTTATCACCCTTCTTAAAGAAAAGTACCACCACACCTCTGTGCCATGCTTTTGGCGTTTGACCTTTGGCAATGACGGAGTTAAAAAGCCTCTGAAGAGCCCTGAGGATCGGTGTACCACCCGCCTTCAGAAGCTCGGCTGTAATACCATCATCACCAGGTGCCTTGTTGTTTTTGAGTTGTCCGAGAGCCATTCTAATCTCGAAAAGACTGACGTCCTGAAAATCTTCAGTGTAGTGTCGGGTTAGTCTTGCTCTGGGATCTGCAGCATGACTACTGACAGGTGATTGAGCTGTCGTGTACAGCTGACCGTAGAACTTCTCAACCTCTTCCAACAGCTCAGATCTTGACGTGACTATTCTGCCATCCTCAGTTTTCAGCCTTGTCAGTTGACTCTGACCAACAGACAGATCTCTGGCGAACACTTTAGAGCCTTTGTTCCGCTCGATGGCCTCTTTAATGCGCATTGTATTAAATTGGCGAGTGTCGCGAGTTAGAGACTTTGAAATCCGTCTGTTGATCAGCCGATAGCCGGCAGCATCAGCTGGGGACGTCAGAATCATTTTCCGTCTTTCCTCCATAAGCCGTAGGGTAGAGGCAGAGATCTTTTTGGTTCCTTTTGTACGGCTGGTCTTGAAGGTCTTAGACCCAGCCGTACGGACAGTTTCCACAAGCCTGTCGTTGTATGTGTCCACTTCCTCGCAGTCTGCTAGGCAATCGAATCGGTTTTGGAGTATATAAACTATTACCCAAAACATAAATTCCAGTATCAAAGGTTGTCATAGCATGTTTTGAATTAAATGTATACTTTTTCGGTTTATTCGATTAAATAATGTTATAAAATATAAAAACTTCTCATATATTTGAGTATATTTCAAATTATTGTAAAGTATAGTGGTTAAAAGGAATGTAAAAAGTATTGAATAAAAATAAAATAGTCTTTATTATGTAATTGACCAACGACGCTATCGTCTCGAAATATTTGCAATAATTGTTGTCCAATAGAAAAATATATAGTTTTAATTTATATAAAAACAAAATTTTAGTGCACCTGTGAAAAGTCGAGGCAAGTTACTTGTACTAAAATAAATTTATTATGTACGAGAAGTTTGAATTGAATTTTGAACTAACATTTTTTTCAATTAAAACACAAAAGTTAGTTAAAACATTATACAGAATTTTTATACACGTGAAATAACTTCAATCTAACGAACACAAAGCTCGTTAATAATAATTAAGTAAAAAAATATGAAATAAATATAACATCCATAAAATACGTGTTTATTTTAAGTAGATGGAAACATATTTTAAAATATAATATTTAATATTTTGATAATATTTGTTTAATGGAAGACTATTTATATGCACAGGAATGCAAAGTGGCTACTCAACAATAATTTAACCAGCTCCGCCCGAATATATCAAGCCCTGTAACACGAAGCCCTTACAACATAAAAGCGCCATGAGTTGTGATGAATAAATAATAGCGTTTTGTAATATATATTTTATTTTCTAATACAATTTTAAATAAAACAAAAGTAATAAAAAAGTTAAAACCAAAAAATTATACTAAGAATTTGTCATACTTGACGAACTTTTAAAGATTAAGAAAAAACTATTTATCTGAGCAACATTCTTAGATTTACATTTTCCATCAAAGGTAGAAACTTAAACTGGATTAAGATGGTTCAATCAAATATTTGTTAGTCCAGAGAAGTCTTCAAAAGTTAACATCGATACTCACTAAAAAGTTTATATAAATGATATATGTGGTATTACTTACTTATTGTGGTAAGTTTATATAAATGATATATATATGTATTTTCATTATAATAAAAAATATTAATATTTTTTTCTTAAAAAGAAAAAAGTATTATAGCGTAAGCACGTAATACACATATTATTTTAAATTACGTTTTTTTTAATTAATAAACTTCAGTGTTTGGTTTATATTTATATATTTTTTGTTAAATAACCTAAACAGACTTACACTCTTAGTATTTGGGATTTACCAAGAGTCGTTTTACAACAGCTGCGGTTGTATCCTTTATTGAATACGTTTATAATGCTTGGGAGATGTCACAAGATACTGGTGGAGTTTTTTTGTTGTACTTAAATATTATGGAATCAGGACCACCATTAAAATTTATTTCCACCTACATTAATGAAAGTGCCTTGAAGTTTGTAATTAAAGGTATTAAATCAAAAATCTCGCACAAACGTGTATTCCACAGGTTTCAGGTGATATATAGTAAAATAAAAGGTATATTTTTTTTAAATAAGATTTACGATATTTTTTTGTTTGCAGATGATACCCTTATTTTTAAACTTAATAGAAAAAGCGGTTCTAGGTTGGTTTGAGAAAAATAATCTAGTTCTAAATGCAAAAAAGAACACCTATATGATATTTTCGCGACCAAATCCTGAAATGTGTTATCTTCAATAAGAAAAGGCTCGATCTTGTTGAGTCAGCGGTCTGTCTAGGTATTAGTCTTGATTTCAAGCTTCAGTGGGATGCCCGTTTGTCTGCCCTAGCAGTGAACCTAAGTAGTGCATTTTTGCGATCAAAATATTTCGACAACTTACAGACATAAGTACTGCTAGGCTAGTTTTTTTAGCAATTTTCATAGTTTTATGTCATATGGAATGTTTTATGGGGTAATGCGCCAATCATTAAAATTATATTTATTCTGCTAATAAGATCCCTTCGAACTATTTCTCTAATCTTAGCTCTAAGACACTATTATGTGAAAATTTTAAAGAAATAGTCCTATAATATATTTTCGATAATATACTGTTTATACGGAAAAATAAACAAAAATATTCCATAAACGCTTATATGTATATTACATACTATTAACACTAAAAAAAAATAAACGTAATATATGTGTTATAATTGCATAACGTACAGAGAACATTTTTGGGAAATGACATACGAAAAATGCACGTATACATGTATAAAAAAATATATATTAAGTCACATATTATCGATAATTACACATTAAAAAAATATATGTCTAATATTTCTTTTTTCTTCGGATAAAGATGCCTGTATTCAAGCTCAAGTTTCAACACAGGACCAATCAAGAATGATAATTAATAGTAAATACTAACCACATTGTAAATCAGATTTATTTTAAAAGAGCAACTATGCGAGTTTCTTACCGTTACTTTTCGCTGCGTTCCAAAAAGGTAGAGTTAAAATATTGATGCAGAAACGCTTTATTTACATTTAATTTGATTTGATTTATTAGATAACAACGAAAAATATTATAGAAAAGGCCTAATGCTTTAGCATTCCCTGCCAATCTCAGGGAGAGCAAGAAATGACATTATAGCTGTTCAAAAGAAAAATAAATTATTTTACAGAAAAATAGTTTACTCATACACAAAATCACATATAAGTAAAAAATAAATGTATAAGTAAAAACGAAAGAAGAAGTTATGATATGAAGTTAAGTACTAGATACTAATAAATTCTTATCTTGTCATCATCTTACTTAATACTTCTTAGATTTGAGATAGTTTTCAGAAAGTTATGAAATTTAATTTGGTTTCGGTTTGTTTTTGTCACTGGCAACTTTTGTTGTAAATAGCACTAAAGAAAATGTCTAGATGAACAGTTAATTAAGGCATTCGTTCTATCGCCGCTGGACCAATGAACTCGGATCGGTCAAAAGCCTCAGTGCGGGCAGTACGCTCATTATTATTTGCTTCTTATTCATTTTATTATTGAAGTTTACGACTGTCTCGGATCCTAACTCGCTTTCTTAAAGTTTTCTTTTATTCTCGTCTCGTATGTCTGTATTTGTGGCTCGTTTCATGACAGTTTTAATGAGAATTTTATAGTTGGTTAAAGTAACGGTATTGTAATGATTACAATTTCAAAATACTAATTATTATAATAATGTTATATTAATTGTTTGTACTAAGTTTATAAGCATTCATTAAATTTTAAGTATAAGTTGTTCGCACACTATGCCTGATTAACAATCGAATCGAAAAACATAAACATTTCTCTTCACAGAGGTTGCCTGGAAGAGATCACTGTAAGTAATAAGGCCGCCTTTGCATACTATATGTACTACTTGCTCTTTTATATGTTTGTAAATTGTGTGCAATAAAGGATTAATGAATAAATTTAAAAAAATGTTATACTAATTTTAAAAAAAGCTGTCATCGTATTTCACCGTCACTTTCTTTAAATATATGTTTTTTACACTTATATAAACATACTGACTTTTCATACATAGCCTTACATATGACTGCTCAACCAAATTATTGTTATTAATAAATATAAAACAAAATAACTACACAATGTGTATAAAACCTTTTTTCTGTATTTTTTTAGTCTATGAACTTATCAGTCATAATAACAATAAAATACATCAACAGTTATAATGGTCTTAATAATTTAAGCCGAAGTTAGTAATTTATTTATTTCAATAAGCGTAAAAAAGCGGAGGTATTTAAAAATGGAAGTATTGCAATAGTATCACTTTTTTACTATTTACAAACTAAATAATCTCTATCACGAATTCATGTGGAAACATTTTTTTAAATCCAAACCAGAGAAGAGAAAGGTAGAGGACCTACTGACATACTTTGTGATCACTTTCCTTATGACAATTGTTGTTAGCAAATACATCCTAATAAAATCATTATTTCGCTAATAACCAAATTTATTATCAAGAAAATAATAAGTGCTTACATCGGATTTATAACCTTACCGCTAAAAGTATGAACGTATGTATATTAAAATCTACACTGTCACAACATTAGTTCCGCCACGAGGGACAGACAGTTTGTTTAACTGTCAAGGAAACACACAATGTGTGTTTTCAAACAATTTTATAACCCAAATTAACTTTTGAAATACTCTATATGTATGTGTAATGTGTAAGAAAAAATTTATATCAAGTTTCATAACAGATAAACTTAGCTTAGAGAGAAAAAAAACAAAAAGCTAAAATACGTTTTATAAATAATTGTTCAAATATTGAGACAATATATTTAAAGCTCTGTAATAAAATGTGTATAATCTTTTATTTAAGAATTATTTAAAAATTAAAATATAGGCGTTTTATATATCTATAGTACATTTTAGCAAAGACTCAAGCAGATTTCGCAAAACAATGTTTTTTATTCTTATGCTGATTTAAATAAAAACACGACAATAAATATAATTAAGGTATTTTAATTAATATGCAGTCATTATAATCACGTGAACATTTGAAATATAACATGAGTGATTCAAATGTCACATGTAATTAAGCGTGACGGATAACTAAAATTACTGTACAAAGATAAATTTTAGAGGATCACATTTCGTTTTTATCCAAGTTGAAGTAGAAGCTTAATTAGTTCAACGGCTCGAGGCAATTTTCAATTATGATATTGCACATACAATATTATTTTATATTAACAAATCGATAACTTAATTAATGAAAGCTCATTATATTTTAGTAATATATTTAGCATAACTTGTATCAGTATTGTTGTGTTTCAGTTTGAACATAAGAGTGAGTGAACCAGTGTGACTTCAGGCACAAGGGACATAACGTCTTAGTTCCCTAGGTTGGTGGCGGCGAATCGGCGATGTAAGGAATGACTAATGTTTATAACAGTACCAGGTGGCCCATGGGCCAATCTGCCAACTTTATTTCAATAAAAGGATTACAGAATAAATAATTCAAATATTTTTATTATATTTGTTTTCTATTTTTAATGAATAAAAAAAAAAGTTCATACTGACATACTGTTATTCAATAAGTACATTACATTTGATAATTCATTTTAGTCTTCAGAATGATTCACATAATATTATGTAAATATTCACTAATTATAAAGCGTTTGCTAAAATGTTTCTTAATTTAAATCCGCAAAATTTTATATAGATATTTATTTTTTAATATTTATAAGGTTTCGAAACAACATTCTATTGTATAATCACTCGATTCCTTTATTCGTAAAATTACAAAACTATTAAGTTCACGTATCAAGTAATATGTAAACACAGTGGTCATGTTATCAGCCGGAGTCTACGTTAGCCTAGCAGCTTGGCTGACCCGTTTAGAGACCGAACCGGCTCCGCCATGGCCGGCTATTGCACTGAAGAATCTCGAAGCGCAAACTCAATAACACGTAACACTGCAATTTGATTCCAAAATAAAAAGAATGATCTAAAAATGTATCGACACATAAAAAAACGATTTCGTTGGATCTTCAAGATGTCGGCGACTCACACTAGTCTCTAAGAATTCTCGTTTGTAGGTAAATAGCGTGCACCCAAACCGGCTTCTCCATGGCCGGCTAATGCACTGAAGATGCAGCAAGTGCAAGGTAAGCTACAACGACACGTAACATTACAATACAATTACAACAAAACCGCATTAAACTTGTTTGTAAGCTTACATGCGATATAAAAGATTATTATTTTCGTTTTCATTCGCTACAAGGCTATATATATAATGTATATAGACTTTTTTATATTTAGAACAATTTTATTAATTAGATTAACAACAAATATTACTAATAGATTAACGAATACGTTCTAGACGAATAAGTTGATGCGCATTTATTCTTATAATTCAAGTTTGATTTCTGTTTTTACCAGAGCAATGTGAGGCCACGTTACAGATGTCGTAAGAGTCAACTCAAGGATTTTTAAGCCTTTTTTATAGTAGTGGAATAGCAACCCTAGGAAGCAAAAGCATTCTCAAACAGGGTTGGCGTCAGGCAGGCGGCCGATAGATAAATGTCTGCTAAATACTTTTTCTTTTTGTTATAATATAAGTAACTAAAGATAATATGATGGTGATGATGGTATTCAATAGTTTTATATATTAAAGTCCTTTTTTTATCTCTTAATTTTAAATTAATTTCTTAAAGTTCATTAAAGTTGTTTACCTACTAATTAAAAAAAAATCACACCTATAATACAAAGTGGCGTGTGGTAGTTCTCAATTACAGCCAAAATAAAAATTCAAGTAGCTTAGATACTTTGAAGGACTTATTTATAGATAATTTATGTAAGGCTATTATTTCTACAAATTATATTCATACAAATGATTTATGCTTCTATAAACACTGTTACCTCTTTAGTCAAAGAACTAGATTCAAGAATATTATTTGGCTTCTAATGTGTATAAAACTTAAGTTTTATCGTTCGTTTTTTAACTTGAAATTAAATATGCTACAAAATTTGAACGACTATTGCTTCGTGGCTTTAATCGCGTTAACAATACACATGCCTATCTCATATATACGATATTCTGGGACATTTTTCACACACGGCCATCTCATCCCAAATTAAGCTTGTACAAAGCTTGTGCTATGGAAATCAAACAACTGATATACTACATATACTATTTTTTTTTATAAATACATACTTATATAGATAATAACAACCAGACTCAGGACAAACAGACATGTTCATGCACACAAATGTCTATCCTGGGTGGGAATCGAACCCACAACCTTCGCCGTGAAAGGCAAGTATCTACCAACCATGCCAACCGGCTCGTCATATTCATATATGATGAATACATAACGAAGTGCAAAGAACATCTTATAAACTATTTAGGTACCATTGCGCCAAGTTAAACCTACAGTTTACTGTTTTAAATCTAGAGCTAGCATCCAGTTATATAGCATATAACGTTCCTTAATATATCATATTTAATTTTTTTTTCAATTTGCTCTGGTAACTCGTAAGATAAGCGCGTTCAAACATAAAGTTTACGATTTAAGAATTTATTTCTCAAAAGAAAATAATACAATTCACTGTAAAGATTTGAGAAAACAATATTAACCTACTTGAATATTATAATATAGACCACATGGGCGGTCAAAAATAAAGAACAACAAATATAAACTATTCATTTAAAATGTGGATATGACAAAACCAAGATCCACCACATACCGCCCCTTAATGTTTATTTATTATTTTTGTACAAAAACGCGCATAGTGTGTGTCTATCGACAAGAAACATATCATTATAATATAAAGACGCTGAGTTTCTTTCGTCGGTTATTCTCAAATAAGTAATATTTTGTTCCAATTCCGGTGATAGATTTTTGATGAGCAGGAAACACATTCTATATTAAATTTGACTTTGACTTTTTTATTAAACATTCGAGTAAGTATTAAGTTGTGAGTTGTGTGAATAGTTTTGTGAAATTGTTCGAGTAGAAATAATTAAGTATTGTCATTTGTTTAACGTAACGGTTAGGTGGCATTTGACCTCAGTGTGCAATCGTCTTCGGACAAAGCGCTTGCTACTTTTCTCAGACATTTGACCAACTTAAGTATTAAGTGCGCTAACGCTGCGATTTACTCATTTAATATATTTACTTTCTAACGAAAAAGTCTTTAAGATAGTACATCTATTGTTATGTTTTAAGCTATTGTCACTAGATTACTTTTGACGAGATACTGTGTTTACAAAAAAAAACGTGGGAATAAAACTCGAAACATAGCTCGTGAACAAATAAATATTAATTTACAAAATATGACGTAAAGGAAAAGACCTTGTTTAATTTTTATAATATTAGTATTATACCTAAACGATGAAAATTATCATAATAATAATTAATCCTTAAACAATTTCTTCACTATAAAGTAGTAGCGATGAAATATTTATCTTTCGAAAAATAAATCTATTCATTGATCATGAGTTATAAATGTCATAATTACAAATTGCCTTTAAAAGGTTCTACCTTATCGGTCAGCCGCGTGCCGTGGATTACATCGTACTTTGTTTATACAATAATACGTCGCAGTATCAATTGTTAATTAGAAAAACATGCGGAAGAATAATAAATATTTATTAATTAGCGGCATCACGGGCACGGAACAGGCTTCCTGGGTTTTTAGGAACGACACAAATACACATCACATAGGCATTACATTGCTGGTCTGCTTACTGATTTTGCGGTATTCATTTATGCCACGCTTCGCTTAACGATTGTATATTTTTATTATTATTATTTTAAAGCACGCTCTTAACTGTTGTTCGAGTCTCTTCCCGCGCAGTATCATTATCAAGCATCTATGTAAATTGTTGTACGGAACAATGACCGACTACCGGCAACTATTTGAATTAATTCACGAATTCGTAATAAACATCAAACTTAAGTAGTAATAAGGAAATATTTTAGTACGTTCTTCTTTTTAAGCGATTACTTTTTTTCTGCAGCTTCTTGTTAACATTTAATTATTATAATTGTTGTTAAGAGCTCTTATAAAAATGTGTTTGGGTAATGAAGTTACGTCATATTAATCATAATAGGCGGTAAATATATAGTTTAAAAAATACATTTTTTCGAATTACAAATCATTCGTTTCGTCTATAAGTCTATAGAATATAATACGTAATTATTGTATATTACTGAATTGAGTAATGTGGCAGTTACAATTTTATAATAAAAACCCGTTCATAAAAAAAATCTGGTGTCTGCCGTTACGTTTCATAATAGGTATAAGGCCAGTTGTAGCGGTAATGATCTTTACATTAAGAAGCGATATAGACCAGTGGAGCATAAATCTATCTTTTTTATTATTTTCATAGCGTTCATTACACATGTACATGCAAAGGCTCAAATAAATATGCATATTGTAGATAGAGAATCATTTTTTTTTATTCAAATCATATATATTCAACGTGAAACATATATTAACGAAACTAAACATCCCAAAAATACAAAGAATTTACGATAATAAAAATCCCGTAACAGGTTATAACGGTGAAATGACATCGACGCTGATCAAATGTCAATGCGGTTTAATGTTGGGGACCATCAGTAACCTCAATCAAACGTAATTAACAGTAGAGGCGCTAACCATTAATTATTGGTGTTTAATCCAAAACCAGATTGTATAAATAAGCCTAATTAAAAAATTAATACTTCCCATGTGGGAAAATTGTCTTGACGTCAACTTGTAAAAAGAAAGTTCGAAAGAATTTTATTTGAGATATTCTAACCCCTTTTTTGTTAATTCTAAAAATATCTACAAATTCCAAATCAATTTGTATCTCTACATATGCTGACCAATTAAAGTTGAAGTAAATTTATATTTTAAAAACATTGTTACGAATACACGAAATGCATTCACTTATACGACTTCTGCATTAGAGCTATGTTTTTTTTTAAATATTTCATTGTAATAAAATTATGTCACCTTAACGAGATGTTAACTTATATCAAAATCTTAAATGCCATCACTCTAGTAGATCACTGCAGTTCTCAAGATCATGGGTTCAATCTGAAGATAGGCTACAAAGTTATTTGGTTTTTCTGTCACGAAACTCTCAACAGTAGTTCGTTGCCTGGAGATTGGCATTGCTTACACTTTCTAAGCAAACATGAACCTGCGCTATTTCCAGTAGTGTGACACTGCCGTCTTTATGGATTATGTCAGTGAGAGAATGCACCTGCGTTTGTACAATATTGCCTAGCTTCCACTGAGAATGGCCGAAATCGAACAGGCGGATTCGTTTTATCAAAACTAATATATAAAATGCCGAAACTGATTTCTATTTCACAAAACTGCGGTAAAAGGAACGGTAACTGTATTTTAAATAAAATATATACAATGTAGTTTATCGTCTTTTTATATAAATAATAAAAATGTTAAGCGCATTTCGAGACTACCTCGTATAATATAATTAATGACATAGATATTTAAACCGTTAAACAAAAGACGAAACGATATATTTATGAGCGCTCTGTTAGAGCTGGCTGGGTATGCCCGAAGAGCGTTGGGTGACATATTACCTTAATTTATTATTTTTGTAGTAACAGTATTTTAAATAAATTAGTCTTTTTTTCATAAAATGTTTTAGATACGTTAATACGTTATGTATTATATTAAAAATAATTTATAATTCTTTGTACACATTAAAGTAGAAAAAAGTTATTGAAGCGTATTTCCTATCTCGATTTATTTAAAAATGTTTCTTTCTTTTTGTATAACAGAATTATAGTAGGCTGCCTTTATTCACATTAACGATCATTGTTGGATACCGTTCTATGTAACGGGATCGTCCCAATGGCCCTTAGCCTCACTTCAAATCTAATTGTACCATCTTTTTATATAAAAAGCATGATCTCTACCACTTAAATAAGTAGCGTTATATCTTACCAAATATCTTGTTTCAGTAGTTTCTTCACTATAATTAAGGTTTGCTACTAAACGCTTACTGACTTTTAGATTTGACGATATAAAAAATATTTACAAAATTTTTAAAAAGTTCGCAACCTCTTCCAGTAAATTTTGATCATATCTCAGGCTTGTTTTTAATATTGCCCTTCCAGTTACCAATTAATCAGTCTTTATTGATCAAAGATTAAAAAAAATATTGTGATAGTCGGTTAAGATAATTAATACGTTCTTTTATTGATTACTTTTCAAAATTCTTACGAGCCTTAAATATTTTTTGTTGACGGCTCAATATCTTTATTATTAGAATATACAAATATATTCTACTAAAAATAATATTTTAAATTTGTCAAAGTCTTATGAAATTATATATAATCATTGTATAGACGTCTTAGCTATATAAGTATAATATTACAAAATATTTTCGATCATAATTATATCGATGAACAACTTACCAAACACGTTATGATACCGGTCATAAAACCTATTGTAAATTTGTAAAAAATCATTTCTATTTCGTCAATCTGTTATCATGACATAATACAAAAAAATGCCGTACAAATCGCCATATCTAGTGACAACAGAAATGCTAGCAACATTTTAATTGAATGTATAACATGTATCACTTTACCTGAGGGCGAAGAGTTGTGTGCCTGGAGTAGTAGTCATGGTGGTAGAAGCTGCTTGGGGAGAGCGGCGGCCGGTACTTCTTGTGGCCGTAGCCCAAGGTATCCATAGTGTGCATCTCTAGTTCTAGTCCGAACTCCACTTGAAACCCTAACACGCACTTGACGTGACAAAAATTTGACGTCACATATTACTTTTAACTGAAACAAAGAAAAGTTAAAATTAATATTTCTTTGCATTAAAACTAGTATCGATTGTAGTATCAAATTTCATTTTTTTTAAATATAAAAAAATAAACAATAAAATATTTATAATCGGTTGGAAAATTTATATAAATTGGTTTAAAACTTATATCTACTTATTTTTAAGGAATATCCTCTCACATTTCGATATTAAAATAAATTGCACGACTGCGCAATGTCGGTAATACACACCAACCCTCTCTGGAGCCGCGTAGTGGAACAAGCTTTAAAATATTATCCTTATAGTTTGCCATATAAAATTTACACAAATAAATAAAATTGAAGTGTCTGTATTGGATTTCAAATTAACTGCCTCTTTTTAAGTTAATATTTTTTACCCTATTTGCGAGTAACCATAAAACAAAAAAACCAATAATTTTTTTAGGCTACCTTTGCTACCTAATACCTAATTTTAATTATTTGAAATTAATATATAAAATATATTTATTTGTTGAAACTATGTACAGACATTTTTATAATATACAGTAACAGCTTGTTAATGTCCCACTGCTGAGCTAAGGCCTCCTCTCCCTTTTGAGGAGAAGGTTTTGGAGCTTATTCCACCACGCTGCTTCAATGCGGTTTGGTAGAATACACATGTGGCAGAATTTCAATGAAATTAGACACATGCAGGTTGCCTCACGATGTTTTCCTTCACCGTTAAGCACGAGATGAATTATAATCACAAATTTAAGCACATGAAAATTCAGTGGTGCTTGCCCGGTCTTGAACCCACGATCATCGGTTAAGATTCTCGCCTTCTAACCACTGGGCCATCTCAGCTTATTTTTTTTTTTGACCAAGTCATTTTTATAATATACAAAATTAAAATAATAAAAAAAAAACAAAATACACATTACAAATTTATAGCAAAAACGCGCCGACTAAAAGATTGTCCTGTGGCATTGTACCCAAGACACTGGCACTATTGCCTCTCTGCATCGCTAGACTCAGCCTTTGGGCTAAATATGCGCCAGTTCTTGCGTCACCAGAAGTGTGTACTAGTTTCTTAGAAAGATCTTTTATGATTTTTTTTGTATCGGACGATATTTTGTATGGACCTAATGTTTCAAAACCTAGCTCCGACAAATTCATGTCCGTTGGATAAAAGTAAATATTTGCGGCGCTTGAGTATTTGAGCAGCTTCAGCGGCTGCACTGGCTTTACGAGACAATTTAACTTTAATATTTTATATCAATAATTCAAATGGGCATTATGTACATTGAAATGGCAAACTTTAAAGGATAAAAATTGAATTCCACACTGGCAAAGCCGCGGGTTTTGCTTGTTATAAATAAATCTCATATTATAATTTTAATGTCTCTACATTACTACTACATATACATTATATACATATTATGTCTTGGTTTAGATCTAACAAAACTGCCAAATATTATATTGGCATCATATAATACTTTTTTTTATAATTATTAATGCTAAAAGTAAAGTTTGTAAAGTTGTTAAAAAATTAAATCAAAGATATAATCTTCACTTCATAAATCGTAATAACCCCACTTATCGCCGGCTTTCCTTTAGTTGCTATGCGTTTATGTTTTAAAGACTTCGCAGTGCATACCACTATAAATATATTTAATAGGTACTATTTCATTTCGCCCGTACCGAGTGTTTAATATATAAATCCCGTTGCACTTAATTGAACCAGACGGACGCGGGATGAAAATGATCTGATACATATTTTAAAGGTAATTTTAAAATAAAAAAATAATGTTTCCTCTCCGATTATGTTTTATACCATTAAAAAAATCACGGTTTGGTATCAGGCACAAGATAATAAATATTATTACTTAATAAATGTTCGAAATAATTGTCAGTTTATCCCTGCCAGTTGTTCCCGGGCGATGGCTCATGTCTTGCATCTTTAATATGAAGCTAAGACGTGTTGTGCATTTATAAAATTAAAAATGAAATGCTTTATCTTAGTCAATAAAAGGATGTATCGTAAAAGCGCCCGTATAATAAAAATGAAACCAAGAATTTTTTAAAACATTCACATTCAGAATATACTTATAATAAAATAAAGAAATATCTTTGTACGAATTTAAAGTATAAAATCGGTGACTGCACTACTCGGTATGTTTATCCAGCCAACATATATAATGTATGTAGGTACTTGTGCGTGTAACTCGATGACTCCTCTTATCAAGTAAGAAAGAAAAGATGTAACAAGCAGAACCTCGTGAATTTAATAAAGAAATAATGTGGTTAGAAATTATGAGTTAATAACGAATATAAACGAAACATTCTGCGGCTATTTCGCACAACTAAAAGCCGTGTAAGTATATTATTAGGTTTAATTTTAAGACCAGAACCAAAAAGGTATAATTTTTTTAAGAGCTCTTTTTATTTTCATTTCGAATACATACTTCGAGACCCTTATAACTTGTTCAATTTTGAATCAAAATGAAACTTCACAGAGATTTTATCAAATTAGGTAATAATAATTACGCTAAGATTTACAATTGCAAACAAACTGATTTGTTAAAAAAACGGCTGTGACCTGTATTGAAAATGTTCTGTTTTGATTCGTCGTTAAAGTAGACTGCATAAAATTCCAACTTCAACTTGTAACGGTTCGTGTCTACGATGATACACCCGGTATGTCCGGTTGTATTTGTTTCATTTACATAAATAACGAAGCCCGATTAACCGGCTCTAAATTTGATCGGTCAAATACCTCGAGTCAATAAAAAAATAAACACGGGACACTGGTCAATGTAACTGTTCTTAACAAGCAATGCAATTCAATAGTTACGTATTCATTCTTTTTAATTTGAAATGAGTCTTAAATAACAAGCTATTCATTAAAAAATAAATTAAAACTACAAAAAGTGAAAATAACTCACCAGGGTTTTTTTTGTTAAATGATTTTATACCACAAAGCTATCTGAGGTCGGTGCCGAGCTTCAAGAATTTACTATGGTTAACTTATCGATAAAAAAATAGGTACTTGACGAAATGTCGAGTTGATATGGCCCAGCGGTTAGAATACTTGAATCTTATCCAAATATTGTAGGTTCAAATAATATAATATATAATAGGGTTAGCATCACTGATTCTTCATGTGGTTAATTTGTGTTTATAATTTATCTCGTGCTCGGTGGTGAATGAAATCATCGTGAATACTACTTGTCTTGGATGTAAATCATGCTATAACCAATCCGCATTAAAGCAGATCGGTGAAATAAATTTAATTAAAAATACAAACTGGATTATTGAATAATAACGATAAGCTACGTAGTATGTATCTATGTTGGTCAACTGCCTCGTTGGCTTGATGTAAGGCCACAGACCCAAAGGTCCTGGGTTCAATTCCCAGGTCGGGCCTATAAAAAGTTATTGGGTTTTTCTGTCAGAAAATTCTCAGTAGCAGCCCGGAGTCTGAAAGTTAGAAGTGTGTACACTCCCGTGCCTCGGAAAGCACTTTAAGTCGTTGGTCCTGAGCCTGAAGTCTTTCCGGTCGTGTCGGACTACCGTCCCATCGGATTATGAGATTTAGGGAATAGAGAGTGCACCTGTATTTGCGCACACACTTGTGCACTATAATATCTCCTGCGTAGTTAGCTAATCTCTCTTGAGATTGTGCTGTGGGCGAAATCGGTCTGGAGGACATTATTATTATTATCTATGTATATGTAAAAAAAGTTTTCAATTCTTCAATATTCGTTAAAAATATATATGTGATTCCAGGAACCTACCTCAATACAATTAAATTGAAATCATCTAAATCGGTATTGGCGTTTTCGAGAAGTCGGCGAACTTACATACATTATATGCTAAAGTACAAGGTCCGTAGTCAGATTTATTTTAAATCCATTAAATAATTTCAGTTGAAATCATCTAAAATAAGAAACTTTTGGATCTTGTGCTGATAATAAGGTCACAAAGTTGTGTAAATAACATATAACTGTTTTTTACTATAAAAAATAGTGTTAATGTAGCATTATTAATTCATATGTAGTCGACAAACCAGAAATAAACGGCACGTGAATGATATTATTAGTTTTTGATGTTTTTAATATGATAATTACAATTTTTTTATATTGGGAATAACATATATTATGATGATCCAAGTGTTGGCACTTATTTAACAGAAAAACAGAAGTAAAAAGCCTGTATGTACAATATTTAACTATGTTTTTTACTGGTTCACATATAAGTTATTTTTAATTTTAAAACAACAATTAAAATACAACGAACTTTGTATAGTATATTAATAAAGGAATTCATTAATAGATTTTTTTAACGATTTGCTTCGATGATGTATACAGCCTATTATAATAAAGTTTAATAAAAACTAGCCGATGTTACACTTAATTGTTGATTGCTATCGGTTATTCTCGGCAACGTTTACTGCTTGTAAATTGTAATGATTTGACTCACGTTATTTGTTAAATAATAAATTTATAAAATGAAATATTTATTGAGCTCTATAGAATAGAATATTTAAGTAGAAAATGCTAAAAGATAATCCGTTGCGTGAAATATGAATTTAAAAAATACTGTTAAGTTTTGTATAACCCTATTGAACTTTTTTGCGGGTTGAGATTTATAATGGACATTTCAATTTGTTATTCCTGGTGCAAGCTAGACAATAGTGGAAACAAGTAGCAAAAGGATTGGCGGTTACAACAAATCACGAATATCTATGTCTAGAGGTGATCTATTAGTGATCGGTGCAATATTTTATGTTATAAAAACATGTATAGATTGGTTTTCGCCCGCGGCATCGCACGGGTATTATAGCAGAATTACTTTCGCATTTATAATATCTGTTTAAATGTTCATCAGTAATTAAGAGTTACAGTCAGTTACAGTGTCTTTTATATACAATAGAATAGCGCTGTACATAATTTTAACATTCATTTCAAACAAACAGTTTGAAGTGGTTTTGAGTGTAAACAAGAAACCCTTATGGTGTTGCTATTAGTTGCGGGTAGTTTGCATCGTTAGCACGTATCATTGCTTAAACAGAGTAAACCTTGCTCTGAAGATCGTTGACTCACGCACCGTGGGAAATAATCGCTGATTGTATATCAGACCTTCGCGTGAAGGCAGGTAAATTAAGGATGTATAACTACCAAGTTATATTAATTGATATGCAAATATTGACAGCAATACATATGCAAATATTCAGTCTTTAAATCTAGAACAAATAATAATTTTTATAAATTTATGTAAGTAATACACAAACGATATATTCGTATTTATTTTACGGAATATTCTTGATCTTTGGTCAAAATTGTAACAAATATATCCAAAGGGCTGTGGTCAGTCCACCTAACATCTCGGTCTTCAGACTCAATGTCAATGTCACCTTCACACTCGACGGGTTCACACCACTTTTGTCCTTTGCGAATCTCAACCCTCTCAGAATTTAAATGTCTGATAACGATCCTCATAATATTCAAATTGTATTATCTATATTGTAAATATTCCAAAAAAGAAATGAAAATCAGTTTTTAATTTTTTTTGACATTTCTAATTTTATCGTTTTTGTTATTGGAAACACTAGCGCATACTAGGGATTTCTATAACTGTGAAATATTTTGCAATCAACGAATAACAAGTCACAAATTCTCATCGAAATCTAATTATTTTTAATATAATATAATATTTAATTATAAAACTGTAGTATATTGCTTCAATATTTAATAAAATTGCCATTTAATTTTCACATATATTAAAAATTTAACAATATTTTTATATGCATTATCAAAACTTATATAGATTTTAACAATATATTCGTATTTAATAAACAATTTATTATGTTGTTTATATATTACCTCTCGTCTGCTTTACAGATCAATGAACTCGAGTCATTCATCGTCGTTTTTATCATTATATTCACACTATTTGCATATATTTGCTTAGTGGGTCAGGTTTAAGTGTTGATCCATGGCGTATATTTAAATAAAAGTATGTGGGTGAAGTAACGCGAATTGTCACGGAATTCGGACGACTACGGTACTCGAAGCATGTGTAATTCACTTGTAAATAAATGTTAGTCGTTACAAGAATGAGCATGTAATAAATCCTTCATGAAAAACTATGCTATTTGGGTTTATGTGATTATACATAATATTTCCTAGCTGTACTGTAATATTTATTTATATTATAAAACTACAGGGTTGTGTTACGAAAAATCGTTGAAAAATACTACATTGTCTATAGTTTAATCCTAATATATTTGATTAGATACTATTGACAGTCCGCCACAAGGATACGTGTGAGTGGGGTCTATGGCAGATAGCTCTGTGGCAATTAGCACGTAAATAGTGTAAAGTTGATGAATAATCAAAGACAAAATACAAATAGCAACAATAATATAGGTTGCTATTGTTGATCGCAGGAACTACAACTCGGATTTGTTTTTTTTTCGTTGGATAGTTCGTTTATTAATGAGGGAAGACTGTATAAATTAATGCTACAAATTTAATGAGGGTAACACAGTAACCACTTTGACCAATATTGTTGGTTATATGGTAATATTGGTAGTATAGTAATATGTTTGATAATTTTTTAGAAAGATAATTTTCATTAAACTTTAAAGAATTAGCACAAAATTAAACACACATCGTTTTCTACCAAAGCTTACAAAAATATATTTATTAACAACTTTTTATTAAAGAACAAGTAAGATCAGCATATGGTGTACAGACATTGCAATAGATAACTACAAACATTTTTTATATATGTAGGTATGAGATAAAGCAATAAGCAACAATCAAATTTTTTATCTTTTTAATTCCAAGAACAAAAAAATATATAATTAAACATACCTACGTAACGTTAATTGCAAGAACGCACGATGCAAAAAACTAACAACCGTCAAACAGATACATACCATAAGTCATAAAGTATAGCAAAGAATAGCACGGTCAAGCACCATGGAGCAGCAAAACAATCATTATTATCTCGACGCCGACGGATTATAATATTATGAGTGGAACTTGGACAGGCCCATGCTGCACTAGAGCTTTACAGTATGAAAGACGTAATTTTATGCGACACAATGCTTGCATAAAATATTTATTGATATCTCTTGAAATTAAGCCACTATCTTCTAGGTTAGCAAATTATGAATATCTCATTTGAAATTTATATAGCAATGTTGTAGTTTGTAACTACACCGAAACATAATGAAAACTTAAGTTATATTTTTTTTATATGTAAGTACGTTTTGTTTTGATTTATTTTAACTATCCTGTATGAAGCGATTCTAGATTTTACGTGTCAATAGCAATATAAAAACGTCGTGCAAATTTATACACATTTAAAAATTTGAAAAACGAATTCAATTTATTTATCTTTATGAAGACTGTCGGGACGGTTATGTTAAACGTTTCCTATTGGCAAGATCACGACTTAATAGTCTTGATACTGGTATCACGACTGCTCACGTCGTCCTTACAGAGGTGGCTTAAGATCCATTGACCTTGGGAGTGACGTCACGCAATTAATTGTAATTTGTTGTCTATTATGACAATTACCTAACGTAAGTATTATTATTATCATTTATTTCTTACTTCACGTGTATAATATTTTGTAAATAATATTAATACTTATTTTTTATGCTTTTTTATACATATGCGCCAAGAGGATATGATAAAATTATAATATCCGTCAAATAAACGCTGATGTAATTTAAAAATAAAGTTAATAGCAATTGAGTGAATTAAAAAACTGACAAAGAATTATCATTTGCTTGATGGTTCTGTTGTGATCGAAAAATAAATCTATTTCGATCATAATTTAATTGTTTTTACAATATAAATATTTGGAATATAATTATTTAAAAAAATGTTAAATATAAATTAAATTACTAAGTATTGAAGTAGTGATATAATGATGACGTCTTCCTGATACCGACTTTGACTACTGCGACCATTCTCTCGATGGAGTCTAGTCAACTGCACAGGGAACACTATCGTGCATAAGTGAGTGTGTATATACACAGGTAAATACAGTCTCTATTCCCTCACTTTCATAATCCGATCAAACGGCAAACCGACACGACTGGACAGAGGTCGGGCCTCGGGCGCAGGACTAACGGCGTTACGTGCTTTCCAAGTTACGAATATAACACTCAAAACTCTGAAATGTTACTTAGATATTCTTGAAAAAAAATTAATAGCTTTTTACAATTACAATTATACTAGGGCTATATTTATAACCGTTTACGACAGCGAGTAAATAACGATAGAATTGTCTTTAGAAAAAAAAATACAAACTACCCCTACAAACTATAAAAGGAGGATAAAAAGAGCAACTACAACCGATTAAAAATTATTAATATATTAAATAAATTAAAGATAAACATGGCATTCAATGCTTTCATTAATTTTATCATCAACATCTAAATTAATTTTAAGTATTTTAGTATTTTAGTAAAATACTCTAAATATATTCCGCAGGTTCAGTAACAGTAACAGCCTGTTAATGTCCCATTGCTGGACTAAGGCCTCCTCTCCCTTTTTGGGGAGAAGGTTTGGAGCTTATTCCACCACGCTGCTCCAATGCGGGTTGGTGGAATACACATGTGGCAGAATTTCGATGAAATTAGACACATGCAGGTTTCCTCACGATGTTTTCTTTCACCGAAAAGCACGAGATGAATTATAAACAGAAATTAAGCACATGAAAATTCAGAGGTGCTTTAAATAAATAATATTATGTACGTAAACATTTTAAGCGAAATGTCAAGATTTTGCACAGTTAATTAATCGAGTCATTAGTAAACTAGTTTCCATTGAATTTATTAATTTAAATTAAAATCTAATTACATTAGATTATAGAAAAAATATTATTAGGTGTATCTCATGTCAATTTAAATAAAATAGTATTCTAATAAAAAATATAACATCATAAAATTCTCTTAAGTATAAAATGTACTTTTTATTTAAAAATAATGTATTTAATGTATAAGCACTAAAAACTGCTTATCTAGCTGTTTGTTATATAATTTTCTATATTTCGTTCGTATTGGTCTAGTTCTATAATTTTTGTGATTCTGTTATTTTGTTTCTATGCGCTTTCACGTCTTAGCTACTCAACCTATTTTCATGAAACTTAGCATACACCTTCCGCCTTGTCAAGTACAGAAAAGGAAATAGGATACCTGCCTCGCACATGGCGAAACCGTGGGGGGAAACTAGTACAAACATAAAAGATTACAAGTGTAAAAGAAAATTTTATGATGCTTGAAATGCATTTCCTTCAATGAGTTATGGAAATGATACCGAAATTATATTTCGGATATGTTAGACGTTATTAAAATAAAAAAAGATCGTTTCTAATTAAATTAATTTAAAACAAGAAGGAAAATTTAAATGATTGCTGTTTTTTATTAAGAAATTTCTATCCATTTCAAATACTCGACGTCCATGAATTTATCACTTAAATACGGGAGAACTAAAGTTAAGCAGTTGAAGCCAGTTAGGTACTATTCTCGCTGTATGTAATAGCTTAGAAACAAGCGCTAACAAAATTTTACCTAACAAAGCGGTCCAAGTTCAACGGGCATTACGTGGCGTAACAGTTTTCCATTCAATGTTAATGCCAACCGCTTCATAAAATACCGTCTCCATAATTCAATACCATCTCCCTAGTTCATAATATCGACAGAACTGTTTCTCTTACGTCATGGGTAATTTATTGTGTCTAGAATTTATTTACAGTTAATGATGCAAGAACACATAATTGTCATTGTGTCAATGTTAACATTACATTACATTTAATGGCTTATATACAATTTAGGGACTGTACTTTAGGAGTATATCGTCGCTTGTAAAATGTTTTAAATATTATTAAATAGCAAATCTTAAATATTATGTACGTTTGTTTTGTAAAAATGTTTTTAATCGTAAAGTATAATTTAAGGTTTTTTTTTAATTCTATATACAAGGACAGTCCTTAAACGTCTAATACTGAACCATATTTACACGTGATTTCACATGCTGCTTCGCTAAGAACTGTACAACTACATAAGGCAGAATTTCCTGCAGGCTTGCTCAAATTTTTTTTCCTTTACTATCAACTAAAATATTTATTTTAAAAAAATCAATACATGCAGGTTTGCTAAATGCATTTATCAATAATTAAGAGCCGAATTATAAACAGAAAATAGGCACATAAAATTCAGTGGCCTTAGGACTAGATTTCAAAATGCTATTTTAGATTTATATACGTGTTCTACACATTACCGTATTCTATATTTGTGTCAAATAATCGTAATTAAAACAAACTCTTAAGTTGAAATAATACCAATAAAAATATTTACCTTCTTAAAATTATTCGGTCCCTTTTATTTGCAAACAAATTAAAAAACTTAAGAATTTCTCTTGCAAAGGTCGATGATAAGAGAAGCCCGGCGGTTGGGAACTTATTTTCTTTCAATATTGAATTGGACATTTGAATGGCACCGCGTGATTAAACATTAAATTAAACCTTTTGATAAAATGATACTTTTAAGATTGAATGAAAGACGCATTGCATGAGATACTATACTAATGGCATTTTAGTATTTGTTTTAGAAATTACGTTGACTAAAACGATATAAGCTGATGTTCCTGGAATGCTTGTAATAAAAACAATAAATTCATGCAATTTAGAACTATTATATGCTATTAGTCTTATGTTACATACCGAGTCTATAATAATTATTATTCAAATAATAATTATTTTTTATTGCTTTAAATTTTGCAAATCATCATCATCATCAACAGCCAATCGTTGTCCACTGCTGAACATAGGCCTCTCCCAAGGTGCGCCAAAGCTCCCTGTCCTCCGCCTTCCGCATCCAGTTGGTGCCCGCCACCTTCTTAAGGTCGTCGGTCCACCTGGCTGGAGGGCGCCCTACGCTGCGCTTGCCGATTCGCGGTCTCCACTCTAGGACTCGTCTGCTCCAACGGCCATCGGTCCTACGACATACGTGACCAGCCCACTGCCACTTCAGCCTGCTAATTTTGCAAGCTATGTCGGTGACTCCGGTTTTTTTCCGGATAATCTCATTTCTGATCTTATCCTTCAAAGATACTCCGAGCATAGCTCGCTCCATAGCACGCTGAGCGACTTTGAATTTGTGGACTAGTCCCGCAGTTAGTGTCCACGTTTCGGCACCGTATGTCATGGCAGGTAAGACGCATTGGTTGAAGACTTTCGTCTTCAAACATTGCGGTATAGACGACTTGAGGACTTGACGAAGGTTGCCAAATGCTGCCCATCCCAAGCGAATTCTTCGATCGGCTTCCTTCTCGAAGTTGTTCCTACCGACTTGTATTATCTGTCCTAGGTAGGTATATTCACTAACAACTTCGAGAGGTTTCCCCTCGACGTATATCGGTCCCGGCACGACATGCCTATTGAACATGACCTTGGTCTTGTCCAAGTTCATACTGAGACCGACACACCGGGAAGACTCGCCTAGGCTACGCAGCATTTCGGTGAGTTGTTCCAGCGACTCTGCTATGATGACGATATCGTCGGCAAATCGAAGGTGTGAGATATACTCGCCGTTTACATTGACTCCATACCTAGTCCAATCCAGCGTTTTGAAAACGTCTTCCAACGCGTTGGTGAACAGTTTCGGGGATATTACATCCCCCTGTCTCACCCCTCTGCGCAGTTGGATCGCCTTCGTCTTACAGTCCTGGATGTGGACAGTCATTGTAGCGGCGTTGTACAGACATCACAGTACCTCGACATATCTCCAATCGATATGACATCTCTGCAATGAGTCGAGCACTGCCCAGGTTTCGATGGAGTCGAAGGCTTTCTCGTAGTCCACAAATGCCATACACAGCGGCTGATTGTACTCTTCGGTCTTCTGCACAATCTGCCGAACAGTATGGATGTGATCCACGGTGCTGTAGCCTGATCGAAAGCCGGCTTGCTCTGGGGGCTGGAACTCGTCAAGTCGTCTGGCGAGACGGTTCGTGACGACTCTTGAGAACAGCTTATACACGTGACTCAGGAGGGAGATTGGTCTGTAGTTTTTCAAGAGGGTTTTATCACCTTTCTTGAAAAACAGTACCACCTCACTCCCGCTCCACGTTTCCGGGGTCTTGCCATGTTGGATGGCGGAATTAAAGAGGCTTGCTAGCTCTTTCAAGACCGGAGTCCCGCCTGCCTTAAGCAACTCTGTTGTGATTCCGTCATCTCCCGGAGCTTTGTTGTTTTTAAGCTGTTCTAGAGCCGCCCTAATCTCGCCTTGGTCAACGACCGGGAGCTCCTCGGAGTAATGGCGCATAAGAGGGGCGCGCTGGTCATCAATACTGATTCCCACGGGTTTATCCGATCTTGAAGAGAACAACTGCCCATAAAACCTCTCTACTTCTCCGACAATCTCAGGCCTAGAGGTAACGACCCCACCATTTTCAGTTTTAAGTTTTGTCAGACGCGGCCTCCCAAACTTGCGAGCGAACACTTTCGATCCCCGATTTTGCTCAATCGCAGCCTTGATGGCACGGGTATTGGAGCGTCGGAGATCGCGTCGCGTCAGCGTTTTTATTGTTCGGTTTAAGGCCTTATCTGACAAAAACGATGGTAGTTCTCGTCGTTTTCTCATGAGCTCGAGTGTCTCAGCAGAGAGTTTTGGTGCGTTGTCTCTTCTCTGTGGCGGAAAACACTTGCGGGATGTGTTTTGCAGTATTTTGACCAGCGTGTCGGTTCTCTCATCAATGCTGCTTATGGTTTCCAACGCGGTGAATTGATTTTGAAGTTCCATTTGGAACTTTTCGGAGCCTTGAGCAGCTTGGAGCATGGTAGGTCGGAGAGTAGACCTCATCATTCTCGATCTTTCGGCTTTTAAGTTGATATTTAGAGTGCCTCGAACCAAGCGGTGATCACTTCCGGTATTAAACCTGTTGATCACTGAAACATCTCTAAATATGTGCCTTTTATTCGAAATGATAAAGTCTATCTCGTTCCTTGTCACGTTATCGGGGCTTCGCCAGGTCCACCTCCTCTGAGGCTTCTTTTGAAAGAAAGAATTCATCAAAAAAAGCCCCTGCGCTTCGAGAAAGTTTACCAGCATTTGCCCCCTGTGATTTCTGCAGCCCAAGCCGTAAGGTCCGACTTTCGATTCACCGCTATCTTGTATAAAAGATACGTACTGTGTCACTCATTTAATAGAGGCGTTCCAATCTTGAAAACGGATATACTTACGAGGAACATAATTATTAATTATAATAAATGTAAGAAGATTTGTGTGACATTGAAATCTAGTTCAGAAAACTGGAACGCACTACAAGATAAGTAAATTTAAATTACGCATTAAATTATTGAACAGATATTTTATGAATGTGTTTAATTAGATTAGACAAAAAGTAACTGATGATGATAATGTTGGTCACGGCGGCTAAGCCAACTGCGAATGATATATTATAGTGCACACGTGTGTGCGCAAACACAGATGCACTCTATTGCCTGACACAATACGATGGGGCGGCAAATCCGACACGACCAGAAACAGTTCAATCGCAGGATCAACGGCTTTACGTGTTAAATAACTATTGAGTGTCTTGCTGGTTTTCTAAATAGAATCTACATTCAGAAAAGATAATAGTTCTACATTTAATTTCTTGTTAATTAGTTCTATAGTGCTTGTAAAAGCGTCCTGGAATAAAGTTTATATTAATAGGTTTATTTGTATTGCTATTTCACAAAGACAATTAATTATTTTATATTTTAGTTTATCTAACTCTTTTACAAAGCGACAAATAATCAAGAAGCATAGCATCAGACATGAAAATCTGACGTTATTATTTTAACATTAAGAGAAGCGATTTATACGAGATTATCTATTGTAATATGTATCATTCAAGTTTTCCTTAAGTAAACCTTAGATATATATGACACGTTCAAAGGCAATTTAATTGAATGCAAATCAATACTCTTATTATTAAAGTATTTTACAATATATTACGCATAAAAATACTTACGATAATTTATTTATTTACATTATTAATCTAATCGCTTTAGTTGCATCTGTATCGGACATAATAGCTCGCGTGTGACTCACCGGATGAAATATAATTAACCGGTTTTTTAATTGTCATATATTGTAGGCTATAACGGTATTATATTTTGTTTTACTATAGACTAAAATTTTATTACGTCTTAATTAAACAGCTATAGCCGTTTCTATGCATATTTGAATTATATTACCAAATAACATTTTTGGCGGGACTTCTAATGACAGCACAAAAAGATATTTAGTAAGGATTCGTGATAAATAGTTAAACCCAGGCGTTCATCAACAAATCTGTAGATAAGTTAAAAATACCTAAATCCTTATGTTTTTGTTTAATTTATCACAGACTTGAAAATAATTTTAATTTCACACGCTTTAAAAAAAACAGCCAATTTCAATTTATTTAAATACTTCGTTCGAACAATGAACTGTTAATTTTATTAACTATTCTTTTTTATTTCATAATTGTAAGTTTAAAACCAGTTATATAACATGCACATGTGTGATTATCGCGTGGATTAATTATACGCATAGAAACAGGTTCGATATCGCGTATCGATTCCAGCCTTGCCTGTAACGACTCAGGATAAGTGGCGTTGATGTCTTTTCAATAGAAATAATAATATAAGTAACATTACTAAAACTGTGCCAACGTAATAAAAAATATTTTATTGTGCGCGAATTATATAATTTTAAGAAATGTGTATAGTATTATTTACATATTTATTTTCTGAAAATTCTGACGTTGAGTTGGAGCTTAACTCTGCGGACGTGCTTAAAATGTAGTGAATATTTTCAAGTTCATTAGCACCATGAACTTGGATGTATATCCTCAATCACAATATTGCTTGGAATACTATTAATTGAAAAATGAATCGGAATAGATTAAAACATTTAAATTCTACATTATTTTTTTATTTTTCTTTTTTTATACGTAAAAAAACACTCACCTCAATAATGGAAGAGTTCACCAAACTCCAACCAACTGTTTAAAATAGGTTTAACAAACACAGATCACTAACGAGTTCGTTTGTTTGTTCATAAAAATATTTGTGTGCCAGTTAGATCAGTATACGATCGTTTCGTGTTTGAAACGCGTCAGACTACCGCGCGTTGTTACTGCCTCGTGGAGTGTGCGCCTGCGCAGCGCTTGAGCATTGAACTGGTGCGCCAACCCGCCCGCGGGGAGATGCACACCACATCATAAGTGCGGCTCGATGAGTAAAACCTCTCGAACATAACGGAGTCGCCTTAATACTGAGTTATAGAAAACCGCAAAAATACGGAAAATTGCGGTTATACCGAAGCGTGATAGTCTAATCGATCGAGCTTTAATTAAAAATATCTGCGAAACGTTATATATTGATTGCAATAATTATACACTAACTAAGCTGAACTTTATCATGTAACTATTCCACCTTTTCTAGAAATAAAGTCAATAAAATTTTAATTCCATTTTTCGAAATTAAAAACAAACGCCTAAATTACACATTCTATGCGATACACTAAGCTTCTAAATAAGTAAACCAATGGAATAGGTTACAGAATAGAGTTAGTTAATAGTCGAGTATTACGGTTTGAAGGGATTGCTAGCGACATCCTGTGAGTATCCTAGACATCCGACCGGCCGTCGAACCCTGGACGCGGCCCCTAACCACTGCCCACAAGTCATGACAAAACAACTCGTCGCGTACATTATGGATAACTTTATCAACGATTACAAACCAACAAATATTTCAATAACTGTGTCCCTTGTCGTAATTTATTTAATGTATTTTTAAACAACCAATCGATATAATGAAAACAGGACTATATCTTTCTTTTCTTCGAAATTTATACGCGTCCGCTCTATGATCATGAGAGCCGTAGTCTCCCAAAATATTAAATATTCCTTGATAGATAACCTATATGATACCGGATTGTTAAATAACACTTAACCGGAACACTTACGGCTTTTTTCAAGAATACTATACAAATAGATAAATACACATCATAATTAAAGGAAAAACCTTAACCTTTTTTTAAATGAAAAGATTCCATTTATAAGCGAGAACTTTATCCTTTGATTAATTTAATTTGCACTTATTCTATACATATCAATATTTATATTGCCAACAGTTTCATAAAGTTAAGAATAACCTTAATATTATCTTAGTTAATAAAGATCATTTCTTCCTCACTGATTTCGATTACGCTAGCCATTCGGAACGGTGACTTGCCAAATGCACAAGAGAATAATAGTGCAGAAAAGTGCTTAAACACAAGTGCACTTATCCCCTTACATTATTTCCTCTTTACACTATTTCCTCTATCTCTAACATAACGCTGCATTACTGCAATCAGACACAAACGGAAGGAGTTTATGCCCAGAACCAACTGCTATGACTGCTGTGGGG
This sequence comes from Nymphalis io, assembly GCF_905147045.1. Classification (NCBI taxonomy): domain Eukaryota; kingdom Metazoa; phylum Arthropoda; class Insecta; order Lepidoptera; family Nymphalidae; genus Nymphalis; species Nymphalis io. The sequence goes on from NC_065888.1 coordinate 9,772,297, forward strand.
AATTTCTTGACAGAAACTTTTTTATTGGCGGTACGACAATAGCCACCACATCAACGAGGCACATAAAGTAATGTTGCTTATATATACATAATTAGGTATTTAAAAAAAATATTCAAAACGCAAACAAATTAAACTAAAATTTAATACATTTATTTTGCAAAAATAAACTAATGACTTACTTAATTGAAATGAAAACATACAACGATGATACAGTTTGTTTTAGTCTTGTTTTTGTTAAAATCGGTCATTATTTTATGTAAAGTACAACCAATACAAAAAAAACTAGGAACTAAAATTGAGCATAATATATCTTATAAAACTACATAATTAATAATAAACAAAAACAAAAAAGCCTTTAAGTTAAGCTTTAAATTTCAATTGTTCAATTAACTAAGTGAAATTGAATGAAAAATTCAATTTAAAGGCCTAATAAATATAATTTTACAACATATCCGTCAATTTGGATCTGTGGGGCATTTCTGTAAGAAACTCGAAACACGACGTAGAACTCGATTATGAAATCAGTATGCAACATTGACGGAAATAATTTATTACATGTACATGATACACGTATCAAAACAGTGTATCACCGTCAAATATTTTAATATCGAATCGGGCATCGAGTGTCAAATTTGTTTCTTACAAAATAGCTTTACAGTTCAATACAGGGTAACAAGACCGTGCCAAAATGTAAAAACACGTATTTAATTTATTAGTCGTTTCCCCGTATTTAACTTACGTACTTACAGTAAGTGAGGTATTGTTGTTACTCTTGATAATGTGTCGATATGGCATCTAATATGAATTGAAACGTGGTTGGATTCATCCAACTCAAGCCTGATGGCAACTCCGAGCTGTCAACACTTCTCGCTTTCCTCCCTACAGTGCGTTCTAAGAAATAGTCGTCGTATTCTAAACTGTAATCCGGAATTATGGGATTGAACTTTGCGTAGTAGATGGCTGACAGACACGCGTAGAGAAGCAGGGCAGCGGTGAATAGCTAAAAAAATACAATACTATTTAGTAAAATCTTGTTAGGAATTTGTTGTTAGGAATTGTGACTAACGTCTATGTCAGTTAACTTAGTGACAATCAATACGGAAGCAGTAAATCGTTAAATAAACAAAGACTAAAAATATATAATAACAATAATACAAACGCTTATAAGTTCAAATCTCTTTATCGATTTTATTAAAATACTTTATTTGTTTTTTATACTTTTTTCAATGGAATAATTAATAGAGCAATTCGGAATAAATTAATATTCCATGTAAATAGCCAGCATTCTCTATCGAAATTATGTAATTATTGTTAAATTATACCGTAAAGGTATTTGACCATGAGACATGAACTTGACAGATCCAATGACAGTGACGAGATGATTCTATTCATACAAAATAACACAACTGATTTCAAATGTATTTATTTTGTTTTAGACATAGTTTAATCTTTAAAATTTAAGAGTTCAAATTACCGAGTATATGTTTTCATTTCTTCAGAAACAAAACCCTTACTCACAGAAGTCAAGCGAATGCTGACTATTCTTAGTAAGATTAGTATAAAAGTAGGTTTGAGGCGACAAATAAAATATTTTTTCACAAATATTTTATTTGTCGCCTCAAAGATTTGAGTGGTAATTTGTTTGTAAAAGAAAGACAAAGAACGTTTTCATTGATTTTTTATCGTACTGAATGTAATTGAATTATTTTGATAATCAAGATTTTTTTTTGGTAATAATAATAGCCTCCAGACAGATTTCGGGCACGGCGGCTAATTTCAAGAGAGATTAGCCAACTGCGCAGGAGATATTATAGTTCACAAGTGTGTGCGCAAACATAGGTGCACTCTCTACTCCCTAGCTCTCATAATCCGATGGGACGGCAACGGGAAAGAGTTCAGGCGCAGGACCAACGGCTTTACGTGCTTTCCAAAGCACGGAACACTTCCAACTTCCAGACTCCGGGCTGCTACTGAGAATTTTCTGATAGCAAAACCCAATAACTTTTTATTGATCCGACCAGGGAATCGAACCCAGGACCTCCGGGTCTGCGGCCTTATATCAAGCCACTAGACCAACGGGCAGTCAAAAGTTTTTTTCATACAAACAATAAAACAGAAATTATTTGTTGCTTAACGTGACGTATACATTGCAATAGATTTTTTTTTTTAATTATTATGAAAATTAATTACGTATCAATGTGTGAAGATTGTTTTTTCACGATGTTATATGTTTAAAGTATGATTTATTTACTAAAAATGAGGAAAATGATAGAACTCGTATGGACACGATATAAAAAGTAAATAATAATCGCTATCTATACTCACTTTTTATATATAGGACAGGAAAACATAGTGCGAGTTCAATACCACGACCCGCACGCGCTGAGCTTGTAACTCTCTCATAGAATCCAAGTTTTGACGAACTAATTAAAAATTATATTAACCATTCAACCAATAGGGGATTTGCTCAAAATGTAATTTCATATTACGTTATATACTTCTATATAAAAGTGGTTAAAAAGTAACAGCCTGTCAATGTCTCATGCTACAAAGGCATCTTTTAAAGAAGGATTAGAGCTCATTCTACCACGCTGCTCTAATGCGGATTGAAGGATGCACATTTGATATTTCATCCGACACATGAAGATTTTCTCTCAGCGTCCTTCAGCACTGAGTACGAGATGGATTGTGTGTGTGTATGTCACATTATGTGCTGAACACAAGTTCTCTCTCTACTTCCTCACTATCATTGTCCGAGGGGACGGCAATCTAACATGACCCAATAAATATGCAAGATTATTATAAGGCATTACGTGCTTTTCAAGTCACAAGATGAATCACCGACAACTTCGTAACTCAGGAAATTGAACCCAATACCTTGGTACCTGCAGCCATACTAATCACTAGACCGACAACGTAATGAATATACAAGTTAAATAAACTACTAACACAGGAAAAAAAAACAATATAAGACTGCGTGATGTAAGGATTTATACTGATCGATAACAATCTTAATCCAGTCTGTTGCGAATATATAATAGAAACACGAATATACATCAATACTAAGCCGTGAAATAATTTTAAAAGATGTTCATTATAATCTCCTACGAGTTACATAAGAATTTGCAATTAAATGCCAATTTAACACTTGTCTAGTAAGATAAAAAATCAGGAAACTGTTAAAGACGAGAAGAAGAAGCACTTAAAATATGACCGTGAAAAATATATCACGCTCCCTGACAACGGTTGCATTAACTACTTGTTTCCGATATCCGAATCTCGACTTGAACAATAAATTTTATATCAGATAATATCGTGAACTGAAGTGGATAACACAATTTCGTCAAAACGCATAAATGTTGAACGTGCAAGGTTAAATGAATTAAATACTTCCTTAGAGACCATACAATTATAATCGTCATCAAAACTATGTCAATGTTAAAGTCATAGACTTCAACTATCCTAACTTTGGCTGTAAAACAAGCAAATTACTTTTTTTTTACTAAATAATAAATTACTTTAATAATTTTTCGGTACGATGCGCTACAATGCATTTAAGGTCGTATTTATCTTGAATGATCTTGTATTTGTCAAGAGACAATATTGTTTCTAAAAAACTTATTACGTTACGTATTATAATAATATATTAGAAAACGTGGATCTCAACGTAACGTAAACTATCTCTTTGGTCTAATGCTGCGAATTCCGAAGTCAATTTAAATACCATTTCAAATGCCGGATTTGTGTTAAGAGTTTCTTAGAATCAAGTCTCTGTTAGGAAATTAGCAATTTTACACTCCCGTGCATTGGAAAGCACCTAAAGTACGCGACGGATCTCTTTATTACCATATCCTTGGACGATGAGAATAAGCGAATAAAGTGCGCACCTGTGTTTTCGCGCTATAATATCTCGTGAACAGGCTTGGCTTTCTTTTTAGCCGCCTTGACCGAAATATTATCAGGAAGTCTATATTATTTGAAAACGTGTTTTATTTTAGCCGTAATAAGCAATAACCCAATTAAAAATTATTAAAACTTTTTTTTTACTTTCTTTACATATAACATCCTATGTACCTACATAAAATAATTTCAAAGAATTTGTGTCAAAAATATAAAATTATCAACAGAACAGATATTGCTTTTAGCACCTAATAATTTAATTATGAATATTGAATACTAATTAGATTAAATGAAAAAATAACCTGATTATTTTCACATTATTTGTTTACAGTTTGTAAATCTATAAAACCTGTTTTATAGACTGATGGTATTAGATACAGTTGTTTTATAAACTTAGGAGTCGAAATGTTTTAGTATTAGAACACGAGGATTTTAACTGAAAATCACGATGTCAAATGTGAACAAGTTCTACTGTGTTGTTATGTGCTAAGCTTGTGTTTATAGTTACTAAATACTGATTTGGAATTGAAGGAGAATATCTTTGGAAAACTTGCACAATATTTTTAAAGAAATATCGAAACTCACAATAATTCGTACTCAACGAACAATTCGTACAACTCCTTAACGGAAGAAAAAAAAAATAGTTGTATCACATTAAAGACACATTTTATATGCTATAATATATTCTCGAATATAAATAAAATTGATGTAGAATTTTTATTTTTACTTACTTGAAAGACACTCCAGAATTTGAAGGAACCTTCGTTAATGATCCAGTCATAGTATCCGGCCCAGGGGTCCGTGTATCTTCCCTGCTTCATAGGCTTAGCAGTGGTAGTCGTCTCATGGTAGTGGTGCTCGTCGTAATATTCCTCGAATCCTCGACCGCTTTCTGATGTAATGTTTTTATCATCACTGCGACTCAACTGAAATATTACAATTTGAGATTACATTAAAATATTTAAAACATACTCATAAAGTCTAAAACGGTTTCAATCCAAAACCGGATGTTTTAGATTAGACGCTTCTGTAAAGTTTCAGGAATTATTTATTATTTCAAATTCAAGACTCCGAAAGCACCGGGTAGTAAGGTAATTTAGTGATTTATTTTTTAACAGAAGTTTTTCTGCAATGTAATGAAAAATTTGCTTACGATTTCTTAGAAATTCATAAATCAATTCACGCGTAATTATTTAACCGACGACATAGATCACAAACGACAATCAGATGGCCGTGTGTGAAAAATGTCCCAAGATATTATTTATACATGGGGGATAGCTGCAAACTTTTCTCTCTTTCTGTCACTAGTAATTTGACATTCCCAAGAAGACAAAACATTATTTAACTATACCACTGCTATATAGGGTATTATTATATTAGGGTTGATAAGAATTCGAATTGATAGTAGTTAAAAGGGGTGTGTGTTTTTTGTAACAGTTTCCCTTACGATTTTAGTATACAATAAAATACTCACTTGTATAAAAAAATTGATAAGCTTATTATTATTAAAATTTAATAAATACGGCAGATAATTTTAATAATATTAATTAATATTAATAAGAAAAAAAAAATCCTCACACTAATACCACCTAACAGAAACATCTAACTACAAAGAAGATGATAATCTTAATATTAAAAGCGGAAAATTGCCACAATTGCATATCTAAACAAGGGTGTGTCACTCAAAGAGCGCCTGAGCAATTAGCGTCCCATCGGTCACCTAGTTCAGTGATTACCGTTACTATGGCCCTGTTTCATAAAGTTATCACCAACAAATTGATTCTCATACTTTGTCGCCTTTACCATAAAATACTTTTTAAATATCTTTTATAAAAAATAAGAAACAAACGCAGACAATTTAGGAAAAAACGCTAAATAAATACTAAAAAGTTTGAGTTTGTAAGCATGGAATTATATAAGTTTAATCCAAGAGTGTATTAATAATTCAAAATATTTAATGACGCAAAATAAAAAAATAAAATAAAAATTAATTATTCGTATTATTAGTTCCGCCCGCAGTTTCGCCCTCGTACTAGGAGAAGTTGTTAAGTACAGTATGTCCTTTTCTGTACCTCTGACAAGTTGTATGCAATAAATCATGATGAGATCAGTTGAGTCGTTTAGACGTAAAAGCTTCACAAACAAAGAAACTTACTTTCGCGTTCATAATAATAATAAGAATGATACTAATACATCTGCTGATACGACTTGATATACATATATTATATATGTGCATCGTAACTATATCAAGTCTAATGCCAAGTCCAAAAATATAAAATATGATCGTACAAATGTCCCACTTGACTATGTCTCTATATGCAATGATTTTAATAGCATTTTTTTAAATGTTTTTTGAAGCACATATCGATACACAGATCGATATCGAAACTTAATATTAGATAATATTAAAAATCTTATGATAAGACATTCTGGGAATAGGGTTTTAGGTGAAGATGGATTGATACATACACACACATATTCTAAGTGATAGTTTAGTCAAGCTAAACTGATAAACAGTTTACCATCATCGATTATTTTACCGCCATACAGCAATAATATGTATTTCAGTGATATGTTTCGAAAACTGAGTGAGTCAGAACAATAATAGTCGCAAGAGATTACTTCCCATGGTATATGGTGCGTTGGCGATATGTTGAATGATCATTACTATCTATCTATGTTGAAAAACATATAACAGTATATCTACCAATTTTAAATATAGAAAATATGAATCTAACCTGGACTGCTGTATTATTGGCGCCTGAAGCAAGCAACCGTGTACTAGACCGTTTTTTATTGACTCTTCTAATAACATCGAGCGCGGTGCGTAGAACTGTAAGGATAACTTCCGAAATCGGTCTCTGTGAACCCCAATTGCCATCTTCTGGTTCATCGGTCGAAGGAGCAGATTCTTCATTCATGTGGCTGGAATTTTATTAGTTAATACTTCAACAAACAAAACAAATACTAACAAATACTTAGGCACATTTATTCATAGATATATAATCTCGTTAATGGTCTAAATAGTTATTATTGTCAGTTAAAAGTTTATTTCTTTACGTTACGTTTCATACAAATTATGCAATTATGCTACGACGAGTAACGGAAATAACTGAATGCAATAAAAATATAACCATTTAAAAAATATTTAAACTTAACAATACTTACTGTAGCGGTATGTATTTGTATTTCACAGAGGGCGGAGTGTAAGGCGTCGCGGTATCGTAGCGCGCTGCGCCGGCGCTGACGCCCGCCGCCCAAAGCGCGAGCGCGATCGCGCCCACCATTACAAGCCCGTGCAAAGACATTGCAACTATACCTTTTGTCATTTGTATATTCTTGGTTCAATTCTATATCTACTAATTTTCCCCACACAAACTTTATGTGAAGCTAAATATTTGTCACGTTTGTATCACTTTATACAGATATGTTACAATTTGGTGTTCGATGTGCACCGTTGAATGATGCCAAATAGACTAGTCGTTTCAAACCGATACGTCTCAGTTAACCGTGCGTTGGGAGACTGAATTATTAGTTCTGTAAACAGGTCGTGCGCATGTACGAGTATATGAAGTGTAAATTCAATTTGCGGAATTGTAACGACAGTGATAAATGATCCGTAAAAAGAAAGTTGTATTATAATATAGAGAATTTTTATTATGTTACCAATCATTTAAGCTTAGGTCACAAATTTTCACAATTGTAAAGATCGAATAATGTGATCAATTTTCAATCTAGAGTTATTTTCACTTTAGCAGGGCAAAAACGGTCCGCATGCATGAAATCCCTATAAAATTTTGATCTCTTTTCGTTCACGCTTAGCGCAATCTTTGTAACGGAGCATAGGCCGCCCAACAGACCTTTTCGCATCCGCAACCTCTCCCATTATTTGCCTTGGCAGACGAGTCTGCTCCATTCGATGCACGTGTCCCAGCCACCGTAACTGTTTTTTTTTTAGAATGGCCGTGATGCTAGGCAGCTGTGCCTCGCCTAGAACAGACTCGTTTGTCACGCGATCCTGCCATGTGATGCCCAGAATGTTCCGAAGACAGCACAAGTGAAATGAATTTAGTCGGTGTTCTTGTTTTGCGTGCGTTGTCCACGTTTCTGCTCCATACAATAGTGTGCTTAGGACACGTGATTGGTAAACAAGCATTTTCGTTTTTACCGTAAGGTGTCTGTCATCCCAAGCCCTTGTACAGAGCCTCCTGAACGTAGAGGCCGCTTTGCCGATGCGGAAGTCGATCTCTGCATCAGCGAGAGATTGCTCGACAAATGCTACCCAAGGTAGCAAAATTTGTTAACCACCTGTAAAGGTGCGCCTTTAAGCAAGATGACTGGTTGCTCTAAACATCCTTCCGCTAAAATAACGGTCTTCATGCAGTTTATGGACATTGAAAAGAGGTCGCACGCTCTGGCAAATTTGTCCATTAGACTCTCGAGTTGAGCTTGGTCATGAGCAACGAAGGCAGCGTCGTCAGCGAAGAGGAGACTACCTACAAACAGGTCCTCCCTGTGGCGTTTGGACTTGAGCATTGAGATGTTGTATAGCCTACCATCGGTTCGCGTGTGTAAGTGGACGCCTTGCTGTTCGTCTCCAAAAGCAACCTTCAGAAGCACCGAGAAGAATATTCCGAACAAGGTGGGAGCCAGTGCACAACCTTGACGAACACCACGGCGTACGTCGAATGGCGTGGATGTGTTGCCATTGTGCAGGACGGTGACTTCCATACCTTCGTGGAACGATTGCACTATCCTTAGGAGCTTTGGAAGGCATCCAATTCTGACAAGAACCGAGTACAACCCCTCTCTGCTCACGGACTCAAAAGCCTTTTTTAGGTCTACGAATACAATGACTAGGGGGGTATGTTGCTCCCTACACTTTTCTTGTAGCTGTCTGAGTGAAAATATCATGTCGACAGTTGACCTTTGGGACCTAAAACCATATTGTACCTCAGGGTATACACGGTCGGCGAGCCTTTGTAGTTTGCCTAAAATGGCCCTAGCAGAGGCTTTACCGACGATGCTAAGAAGAGATATTTCGCGGTAACAGTTGCAGTCGCCGCGATCGCCTTTGCCTTTATAAAGAGTGACGATGTTTCTTAGCCAGGTGGTTATGAAGGATGGGCAAGAGGCACTCAAGTTTGACGACTTCGGTGACAACATCGTCTTTTCCAGGACTCTTTCCGCATTTGAGCTTCTTGACGGCCAGATAAAGTTCCTCTACGGTGGGTGCAACGTCTAGCTCGTGCCAAGTTGCCAGATTCGGGACAAGCTCCACTGCTTCTGGCTGAATATCCACTGGGCACGAGTAGAGCCCCTTGTAGTATTCTACCCATCTTGCCATCTGACGGGTGCTGTCTGTTATAACAGAACCGTCGGTTTCCTTGAGAGGTGCCGTCTTTTTTGGAGTAGGTCCAAGAGCTCTTTTGATTCCCGCGTACACTCCGCCAATATCCCCCGCGTTTGCGCACGCTTGGATGCTTTGGCAAAGCTCTGTTTAATACGCATTTACAAAGAAGCGTGTGCTACGCTGGAGTATTCATGAGATCTTCACGCGTCGCATCGCAAGGGTTAAGGCGAAAATTTAAAGCGGCTTGGCGTTTTGAGTCAATCAAGGGAAGTAAGTGCTCCTCGTTTTCTTGAAACCAGTCGTAAGATTTTGCCTTTTGATACCCAAAAACCTTGCTTGCAGTGTCAGTGAGAAGAGACTTGACTTTTTCCCATTCGACACGCACTGATGCCGTACTGTCCCAAGTTGCAACTTCTTCGCGGACGAGTTCCCCAAATGACTCCACTACTTCCATGTCACGAGTCTTGAAAAGATTTATCTTTTTTCGACCGAGTGGCTTGGAAGAATGGACTCTCCTAGGGACAAGTCGGACTTTAGTAGCAACGAGGCTATGATCGGTGTCGCAATCGGCACTGTGAAACGCCCGCGTGTGGAACGTTTCCCGTAGGTCCCTCCTTCTTGTAAGAGCAAGGTCTAATTGGTGCCAGTGTTTAGATCGGGGGTGCATCCACGAGACTTTCCGCATCATTTCGCCTTTAAAAAAGGTGTTGGTAACACACAGCTGGTGCCTTGAGGAAAACTCCAACAATCGTTGTCCGTTGTCGTTAAGCTTGCCTATGCCGTGTGCACCGAGGCATTCAGGCCAGGCTGATGTGCCCTGACCGACGCGGGCATTAAAGTCACCCAAAATGTGCAGTCTGTCAGTTGGATTCACCCTGCGCACTGTCTCATCGAGCTGGCCGTAGAATTGATCCTTGGTCTCAGGTTTTGAACTAAGCGTCGGTGCGTAAGCGGAAATTAGCGTGACAAAGCCGCTTTTTGTGTTTAGACGCAAGACCATAATCCGCTCGGAAACATCTACAGGTGCCTCTATGGCGTTGATGAGATGGTTTCGAACCGCGAAACCTACACCATGCTCTCGTGTTTCCAAGGAACTCTTGCCCTTCCAGTAAAAAGTGTAGTTAGCTTCACGAGACCCTTCGTCTTCAGTTCTGGTCTCTTGTAAGGCTACAATATCAATATTGAGCCTTTTAAGCTCCACGTCGATACTGTAAGTTTTGCGCAGTTCTTTGGCGCAATCGGAGCTTCCGTAGGTGTTCGGGAAGCCTGTCCTCATAGTTCGGACATTCCATGTCGCAAAGCGCATGTAAGCAGCGTTGATGTGGGTTTTGGGATTATTTGCATTCCTTTGAGTAGGTGGTTAAAGTCGCAGCGTCTAGCTGCAAGGCTTGTGTTCCGTTCACCCAGGCGGAACAAGTTAACGCTGAGGCGGATCAGTACCTTATTGATCGGGGGCTGCCCGACTTAAAGCAGGCGGTAGCTGATCAATGGATCTACGATGGATCCTCCTACTGTCAAAAGTGGCCCCTGGCGTCCGCACCTACGACTATTCGTGCGGACTTATAACCGGTGACTGCCACTCTCCGTGTTGTTTTCCACCTGCAAGACAGGTGAGCGAAGTGTCCTCTCCGTGGATGCTGCTACGCCTGGGCCAGGCGACTTTACGGCAACACGGGCTTGCCCAGTACCCATGCCACCCTCTCCTCCTCCCCAGCATGATCCGCAGGAATGACTGGTTTGGCCGCAGGTACCTGGCTTACGCCTAAACGGAGGCACCGCTCCGGGTTTAATATTAGTTTTCCTTCTTTTTTAGAGACTCGGTGTTAACGTCTCTGTCGTTGTGGGGTCACAGCCCTCCCCTCATCAGGTTTTATTTCCCGAGCCGACGTGAAGAAGAAGAACGTAGCCGCTGTGATGTTATTACAGCTTCTTATAGCTAAAAAGCCTATTAGATTTTGTGTTAAGAAATTTTCAGTATAAAAAATTTGTATTGTTTACTCCTATGCCCCGAAAATCATAAAAAGCCTTCTCGATGCGCGACCTCTCTATGGTTGAGTCGGATTATCCGAGAATCAATAGTGCACTTGTATGTTATTCATTGTGTGCTTTAATTCAAAAACGTCAATGTAACGTCATTGAATGTAATTCGATAACAAAGCAAAATTTGCTTTTTTATGCTATAATGTCTAATACAGTGAAATGTAATAGATGTAATATTGTGATTGATGAATTATTGACATATATTCAAAATAAATTATCAATAATTGATGAAGAAAGTTTGGTCAGAATATGAGTTTCGGCATTTGACAGTGAACAAATACAAAAGTCAAAGTCGTTATTATTCGAATCTATAGCTATTGAAAAACGAATTCCAACGCGTAAAGGGTGTGGAAAAGATAATCGTACAATATATGATATAATTAATATATTGAAAACAGTAGATAGTGAGTTGGCGCCTGTTTTTGTGGCGAGATCTAGAAAAATTATCTCCTATAACTTTCGATCATTTAGATGTTTCTGAACTTCTAAAGAAACTTCTATTACTATAGTCTGAAATTAAGGACATCAAAGCCACATGTTACAGCAACTCAATTAGAAGAATATAAAAGAAACTTTCAGGTTTCAAAATCTGTTTACTCACCACCATATGATGACATTAATAATGTAAACACAAGGCTAGGTGCATACACGGACAGTTGTGCTGTGAATATATCACACAGTGATACAACGGAATTTTGGTCAATTGATATGTGTCCATCTTCGCCAAAAAATGATACTTCAGATTCATCTTTTAAAAGACAAGAAAGTAATAATAGCTGTATTGTAGCAAATAAACAGACTGTGTCTGATGAGAATAGTGGTGTGATGATAGCGCAATTGACTCTAGGACAGCAGCAAGTAGATCAAGTTGGCAGTGAACAAAAACAAAAAATGGTTGATATTATAGGAACAGAAATAGATAATACAGATGAAGATAAAAACAGTTGGATCTTAGTACAGAGAAGAAAAACTACTAGTAACAGTAAACAACGCCTGGCAGGAAAAATGGGTCGAGCAAATAGTACAGATGACAAGTTTCGAGCGGCAGATCGGCAAGTGCCTATTTTTATAAGCAATGTACACAAGGATACACTGGAAACTGAAATTGTTAATTATATACACAGAAAAACACAAGAAAAAATAACATTACAGAAGATTTCGATTAAAAAACAAGGCTCGCACAATGCATATAAATTCTGGGTATCTCAATCAAAACTTCAAATGTTTTTAGATAACAAGCTGTGGCCTCAAAGTATAATTTTTCGACGTTTTATTAATTTTAAACCAAAATCTTGGTTAAGTGATGTTCGTGTTGATAACGGCTCAATAATAAACCACTAATGGAAAACAAACCATGCACATTAGTAACTTTTAATTGTAAAAATGTCAAGCGATCGATTGATAGTGTCAGGAAATTATGTTTAAATGCTGATATAATCGCACTTCAAGAAACATGGTTGTTTTCTAATGAGCTCTCGTTTCTAGACACAGTTAGTTATGAATTTAGTAGTACAGGCTCATCTGCAATAGATCATCAGCAGGAATGGTGCGTGGACGGCCCTATGGTGGTGTCGCACTGCTTTGGCGGAAAAGCATGTTTAATAATGTGTCACTCATTCAATGCGATAATCCCCGAATTTGTGCTATAAAAATAATAGTAAATAATAAATCGGTACTAATTGTGAGTGTGTATATGCCAACGGATGAAGCCAATAACTTAATAGATTTATGGACTGTCTTGGTTCAGTAAATGCGATAATTGAGTGTAATTATGTTGAGTGCTGTTATATATTAGGCGACTTTAATGGTCATCCATCAGAGAGATTTTGTAATGAATTGTTATCAGTTTGTGATGATTTACAATGGACCTGTATAGATATGAAATTATTAGAGTTTCAAGCAGATACATATACTTTTATTAGTGATGTACACGGAACTAGGAGATGGTTAGATCATTGTATAGTAACTAAAACAGCTGAGAACTCAGTAGTTAATACTTATGTTAAATATGATGTATTATGGTCTGATCATTTTCCGTTAGTAATTGAATGCAATTTAGATTATATTATTAACATTAAAAAAAAATGTCAAATGTAATAATCCAGTAATTTGGAATCAAATGTCTTCGGAACAAGTTCGTGCTTACAAAAACAAATGTCATGAAAAATTACGACTTATTGATTTCCCAGATGACTTTAGAATTTGTAGTGATTATGAATGTAATAAATTAAACCATAGACTAGTCATAGATAAAATGTGCAATGATGTTATAAGTGCTATAAGTGAGTCGATCATTCAATGCCGGGAAAGAAAAACACTTAAAAAACATATAAAAGTTATTGGCTGGAACAGACATGTAAGCGACGCGCATTGTGAAGCCCGGAAACAATTCTTACTATGGATTAATAATGGAAAGCCTGTTGCGGGTCGTTTATATGAACAAATGTTTGAAGCTAGGAGAATATTTAAATCTCGTCTGAAATGGTGTCAAGGTCATCAAAATTAAATTAAGATGTATATTTTAGCTTCACATCATTCCAACAAAGACTTCCACACTTTTTGGAAACACTCAAATAATCTAAACAATAAACCTGGCATTCCCGTGAGCGTTGATGGCGTTAGTGATTCTATAGAGATAGCAAATATTTTTGTAGATCACTTTTCTGTTAAATCGCCTTTAGTTTCTACAAAGTCTACACTTAATTCTCAATCTGGAGATAAAATTAGAATAAGACTTACCGCCTTTGACATTGCACAGACAATAAATAATTTAGCTAGAGGTAGATCTCCTGGTCATGATGGTCTCAAAGTTAAGCATCTACAACATGCTGGTCCTCATTTGCCCAGAATCTTGGCAATGTTATTTTCCTTTTACCAAGCATATTTGCCAAGTAATATGATAAAAACAATAGTGATAACTATTATAAAAAATAAAACGGGTGATAATTCAGATAAGAATAATTATAGGCCTATATCACTAGCTACGATAATTTCCAAAGTTTTTGACAGTGTACTCAACAATCAAATTAATAAATATTTTATGCCACATGATAATCAGTTTGGTTTTCGATCTGGTCTCCCGACTGAAACTGCAATATTAAGTTTAAAGCAAACTGTAAAATACTATACGGACCGTAAAACACCTATTTATGCATGTTTTTTCGATCTGTCGAAAGCATTTGATTTGGTTGCCTATTTGGTTGACTAGACTGTATATTTATAAACCGCTGTTGTAAAGTTTCGGCTGGATCAGTAAATTATATAAGTAGTAGATAGTAGTGCTTATTTTATTTTTTGTAATTTTGTATATGAGTCTTGTTACTTAAATAAATTATTAATTATCTTAAATAAATTATTATTATTTAATATCTCCTGAATAAATAACTAGTCTTTGAGATTGGCCGCCGAAGCCATAACTGTATTTCGGTCACGAGGACATTATAAAGAAATTCATTGGTCTCATCAATATGTGGTTGATTTTTGTTACTACGGAAATGCTTTGACATATTTTTTATGTTATAGGTAGGTAGGTAGGCGGCCGGGCAAATAGTCCCCCTAATGGTAAGTAGTCAACACCACCTATAGACATTGGCAATGTAAGAAATATAAACCATTCCTTACATCGCCAATGTGCCATTAAGATGTTATGTCCTTTGAGCCTGCAGTTACACTGGCTCACTCACCCTTTTACCAGGAAGGCAACAACACTAAGTACTGCTGAGGAGCGGTAGCGATATCTGATAAGGGGATGGTACCTACCCAGACAGCTTTGTACAAAAACCTATCACCTAGTTACAGCGTTCAATATTTGATCTCGTTATGAGTTCAATCCAACTTCAATAAAAGACACAAAAGCTAAATAGCTTAATTGATTTTATGTCACTAGCACTCGCAAACCATCGATATGATTCTATAACATAACTTGCAAGTTAATTGGAGGTATTTAAGAGCTTATTCCGCTTCAAATTAATAAGACAGTTTATATCGCTAAAAGAAACATATTTCTTAATCTTGATACCGACGTTAGGCAGTGTTGTACTACATAATATATAACAAAGACTGTTTGTCCGTCTGCTGGCTGGTGTGATCGCGATACATTAAAAAACAGCAAGGATTTTCGTACGGTTTTCATCAATGGACGGAGTTATTTATGAGGAAGGTTTAGATGTATAATTAATTAAGGTTTTGTGTAAATTGGTTGAAATATGATGGCGTTAGTTGTAGTTATATATGTCGGAAAAAGCATGCTGATTTTACTGGCTTGCGTCGCGTACCTAGTATAAAATAACTTAGTTGGGTTTTCTATGAAAGCTCTTTTTATTTTTATTGAATTATTTGCCATTTTTAAAGGCAGTTTATTACGTGATTATTTTAACCTAAAAAGTAAACATTAAGTGAGGGAAAAAATCACTCACAAAGTCGAGTGGGGTATCGCTTAAAAACCGTTTAAACTCAACTTAGAGTTTCTTTGACCATTTCCCATTATGATCCGAGTTCTTAAAAAACTCTTAAAGGCATATAAAGTATTAAAAAAAGGTATGAAATTCTGACTATAATACATTCAATCTTAAATGGCTACTTTATATGAATTTCGATTTAAATTAAATAAGAATAATAATATAATAATAATAATGTCCTCCAGACCGATTTCGGCCACGGCGGCCAAGCTCAAGAGAAATTAGCCAACTACGCAGGAGATATTATAGTGCACAAGTATGTGCGCAAACACAGGTGCACTCTCTATTCCCTAACTCTCATAATCTGATGGGACGGCAATCCGACACTATAGATGTACTAGTGAATTTCTACACAAAATCCAACAATCATTTTTGATATCATGGATTTTTATTAGATACATGTTCTAATGCAGATGTAACTTACAATATTTTCATAACCCACTTTTTTGTGGTGAGTGGGACCTTCAGGCTGTTATTGTATTCTAAGCATATTTTTATTTACATAAACACAGTGTAAGCATAACATTTTTTTATTTTATTACAATCAGACATAATATAAAAAGGGAATTTGATTTAAAATAATTTGAAAACATATAAAATATTTGCAATGTAGTATTTCACAACCATTAAATGTGCCATTTATACTTATACTTTATGCATTCTTTACGAAATATTTAATCACAAAATAAATAGTCGGATAAAAATAATATATATAATATACTAAGGTACGTTTCTGTGCATAAGATTTCTGCACATGTTTTCGGTTTATAATGAAGACTATATCGAGAAGAACTGGCAAGAAACTCAATAGTCTTATCCACCAAGTAAATTACAGACTTATGATAATTACATAAATTCAACTTAAATCAACAAAAACTAAGTATTATATATAGTATAAAAACAATCGAAGTTATACGGTTAAGACGTATATGTAAATAGTCCTACTTTGTTTTAAATATCTCGAAAGGAGTCTCGAGCACCAAGACTATAAATAGACTGGACAGTTTTATTTTGCAAAATGAATGCATTTTTGTATATCAATATCTGTAATGTTGCATTGTACTATAAAAATAACCAAAATATGTACTAATGAAGCAATATCAGTATTGGTTAGTTGTCTAACTTTTAGCAACGCGTATGCTGCGCAACTGACTTTTTTGTTAGACGATAAATGAACTTTCCATTGCATTCTGTTTATATTGTTTTTTATATGTTTATATTTATAAGGATTAAATATAATATACGTAAAGTACTGTAAAGCCGAGATTTCCCAGTGGTGAGAACGCGTGAATCTTAACCGATGGTCGTGGGTTCAAACCCAGGCAAGCACCACTGAATTTTCATGTTCTTAATTTGTGATTATAATTCATCTCGTGCTTTACGATGAAGGAAAACATCTTGAGGAAACCTGCATGTGTCTAATTTCACTGAAATTCTGCCACATGTCTATTCCACCAACCCGCACTAGAGCAGCATGGGGGAATAAGCTGCAACCCTTCTCCTCAAAAAGGAAGAGGAGGCCTTCAGCCCAGCAGTGGAACATTCACAGGCTGTTACGGATACTTATTACGGGAAGTAATTAAATTTAGAAATACAATTTATACCAATTCATACTTAGTTACATACCAAGTTCAGCTTCATTTTACAAGATCTAAAGAACTCCTAAAACCAAATAGAAGTGTTTTTATTATATTTAAGAATTAATTCATGATTTAAAAGAAATGTTATAAGAAATATAATAAATTCTCAAGTCTGAATACTTATGGTAACGAAATCAGGAAGTCGTAAAAAACAAATTGTACGTATATCAAGCATAAGCTCTTTTTTATTTGTTTTATGATGGCAGACCAACAAATGAGGCATCTGATGTTAAATGGTCACCATCTTCTCTTTACACTCAATGTGTATGTATGCCAATATGCCGCATACCACATGATCTGTGTTATATCTTATGCCTGTAGAGTAAATGGTGAGTGGCTGGTACTAACCCAAATGGGCCTTAACTAGAAACCACTGTTAGTTCTCTTTATTACTATTTTTTTTTAAATAAAATTAGTACTGCCGTAGTAATATTTAACAGCGTGAATATAACTTACACACACAAAAATGCCGCAACAATGTGTTATATTTTTACATTAAAAAAAGGTCGTCGTTTTTGTGTTAGCCCGAGGCCTTAGCCCTCGTTACTCTTCCCTAAATCCGGACCCGAGCCAAATATTAAAAACATACCTACAACCTACATACTGCCTTTATCCATCACGACACATTAATCTGTCATAATTAAAAAAGAATTTAATTTGATTCTTTTTCGTGTATATCCAAAACAATTATGTTGTGAAATTATTATTAAAATCTATATGACTAGATTTGTGTGTATTTAAAAAAAAGCGATTGTTAGAGTCAATTTATTTTCCATGATATAATTATACATACGTTTTCTTGGTAAGACATTAGAGTTTTTGACTATATATTTATTTAATTAGAATTTAGAATCTATAACTTTCCTAGATAAATACTTAAAGTATTATATATATTAACAGAAAAATAATATTTTAAGAAGTTGCATTTTGTTGAATAAATTCATATTATTAGATAGCCGTTAGCATGATAGGCAAGATGAAGTAATACCTTCAAAGAGAAATACCGAATAGAATAAGGACTGTATGTGAGTGACATGTGCAATAGGTTTATTAGCAGATGAATAAAAAAACACCACGCCGACAACAGATAATAACGTATTTTTGCTTTTGCATTAATCTTAAAAACAAAGTTTGTCATTTTTATTACAAGCTTAGAAATAATACCACATTGATAAAATAATAATAAGTTTATTGAAAAATAAAAATGTTGTGATAATGAACAAATATTTAAATGTATAAATTATACTTGAGCAATAGTTTAAATATGTCCAGTTCCCAACATCTTACACTAACTAAAAATATTCTACTTATAATTAGATAATAATATATATACACTAACGGATTTAATGTTTTATACATTTCTATTTTTACTACTCATGTATTTCTCTGCAGCCGTTGCAATTGCGTGAGTAACTTTCCTCGTAAGTTCGTGCAAGTTTTCGTGTGACATAAACTCATCAACGGATCTTTTTGAAAAGAAAGTTGCTGTCGTAGTGTTTGGTCTCCAACTATTAGGATAAACGATCTTGTGACGCAGTACGGCCTTAATTATCAAAGCTCCGACGTATATTATAAAGTAAACACTAAAGTACAACGGTAGGTAGTATAATTTCTTTCCCAAATAATAGTAACTGAATCTATTAACACGGGGCGTTTCGGTGGTTGATGTTGTTGTAGGATGATGATAATGATAATGATCATGGTCATGGTCGTGATCGTCAAAGTCATGATGAAATTTAAAATCTGTTGGAAAGTCAACTGGAAAACCGTGATCATTTATCGGAGGTCCATACATATCTGGCTTCATATCAGATGGTGGTGAAGGTGGCATCATTCCTATATCATGAACCTTCATATCCTTACCTCCTTTCGTATCATCATGTGGCTTTTGGAATATAAACTCAGGATAGTCAGAATTGTGACCATGAGGTGGCAAATCATCATGACTATAAGTAGGATGTGAATCGTAGCTTTGTGGCACATAGTCAGACGTTGGTTTGGATGGTTCTGGCTTGCTATAATGATACCCTTGTACTTCAGGCTTATCAGCTACAGCCACTGGGGCAATATCAGCAATCAGACTAGGTTTATTATAGGAATAGCCTGCGAAAGGTTTCGGTTCTGGTGGAACTGTTGGAAAGAATTGTGGCATAGGTGGTGAAGGTGGTTTGTATTCATAACCCATATTTGACGTTGGACTATCATCGCTATTTTCTTTATCCGATGGCGGCTTATAACGGTATCCTAAGTCCATCATTGGCATATCGTCACTGTCACTCGAATCAGATATCATTGAGTTATCAGGAGTATTTAAAAAATGTGAATTAACAGAAACCGATGGTGTGTGTAAAGACGGTGGTGATCCTGCTTGGTTATAGCTTGGATCGGATGGTGCATAAGGAGGAAACGAATCATAGCTAACTGGAGCAGGGAAATCGTCATCACTAGCTTTTGAAGGAGGGGGTGGTGGAGGAACTAAATTAGCAGTGGCCTTTGGTGGAGCATAAACGGGACTAGATTGCTTAGACAATTTACTACCATAATTAGGTTGTGGTAAATATGGCTGTGCTGGATTGTAACGGTCAATAAGTGGACCGACAGGACTAATATCTTGAGCTTCTCCTCTCACTGGATGTTTTAAGTCAGAAAAATTATCCAAGTTGGTTAATAAATTACCATTTTTCTTGTTGTTCGATAAATTGTTATGAGACGGCTTTTTTAATGATTTCATTTGGAATGGTTTAAGATTGACATATGGAAATCTTATGTTAGGTTCAGTACGTATAGCTCTTGATTCATTTTCGGCTCCACTACCTGAATTTGTAGCAAACCTATAAAAAAGAAAAAATGCACTTTAGTATCAATATTAAAAATTGTACAAACTTTATTAAGAATAAATTAATTAAAAATGATTACCCCGGTAAAGAAAAATTTTCGTCTATCTTTACTTCATCACTTTCGTCTTCGTTATGTTGACGATGTTCCTCATCTTCGAATTGTCTCTGGTTATCATATGTATATTCATTATTTCCATCACTATTCTTTACATTTTCACCTTTTGCGTTAACTTCTACTTCTTGCCATTTTCCAGAATACTGATTTAGCTTTTCATCATCAATTATATGCCATATATTTTCTATATTGGTAGGTGTATCTTTAGTGGTCGTCGTCGTAGCTTTGGTCGTTGATTGCGTTGTCGAAGGTAAATATACAGGCTCTTGCACATTATTATAATAATCGTTATCGAACATAAAAGGATAAGTTGATTTTTCAGCAGAATCGTCCTTGCTTGCAGTATCTTGATTATTTAGATTTACTGGTAAACCATAATTTACCACACGCGTAACTTTGTTTTCTTCATTGTCAGGAACGTAAATAGGGCTCATTGTTGTCGTTTTTGCTATTTTCTCTTTTTCTAATAATTTTCTTATTGATTTTTGCTTACTCCCATCAGATTCAAATTCCGCAAATATCAAATCAGGTGTCTTCACTGTTGGTGCCGGTGTCGTAGGAGTGGTAACGTTCTGATCTGAGTCCATTCTTCTCATCCATTTGTGATAGTAGAACGGTGCTATTTTATTTTCATCTTTTCGTACTGATCGTGACGATGGAGTAACAACATACACTTGAGGTCCAGGGAAACTTAAAGCATTCACATCAACTTTACAAAAATACACAAATAAAATAAAAAATACTGCTTTTGATTTCATTTTTAAGCTAATGACACATTTGTATTTGCACGCGATATCTGTTCTACTCGAACACTGATAGCAAAATGGTGAATATAACTAAAGGCAACCCATATGCATTAGTTTAAGAATTGACAAGTTGGAAGAAATAGTGATAATTTATAGCGGTACTGGGGTATGTGGAACGCCTGAAGCACGATTGAGATGACCCGAGTCTAGTTACAATTTACACTATTAGCAGGATAATCAATGTCACCCACAGGTACATCTGTAGAAAGTGTCACATATTTGTAGAAAATATTTTGTGATAATTTTGGTCGATTTTTCGTGTCTGAAAATAAGAATCGAATTTATTGATTGTTTATATTATTCAGTTGTATTTGATTTGAAAATCAAATAAAATCTTGATTTACTACACTATACTATCTGGTTTATATGTTACTAACTTTTCGTCCCGGTTTCGCAAGGACTAATAAGGCTATATATTAAACATTTATATAGCAGACATATAACCCTATTTGTTTATGCGGTTTAAAACGAATTCAACTATCATCGCAATATTTCAACCAATTTACACAAAAACTTAATAAATTATACACCTAAACCTTCCTCATGAATCACTCAATTCATTGATGAAAAACTGATGATAATCCATTCTATAGTTTTCAAGATAATCGCGTTCAGACAAACAGACTGACAGGTGCGGCGGGGGAACTTTATTCTCAATATGTTGATGATTGATAAAGCAAATAAAATTAATTTGTAATTTTAATATGGCTTAAATAGTTCACATTAAATGTTTATTCAATTTTTAACCAATATTTGGAATTCTTATTTACTGCCTCGTTCTCGTCCACTACAATTATCGTCGAATATAAGTTATAAAGTTCGAATATAAGTTATGTACTATACATACACCGAAATCCAGGGTTTAAACGCCGTCAGATATTAATAGAAAGATCATTCATAATATATTATAATGTATTCTGCGCAATTGACTCTTCTCCGTTGAAATAAGCCGCAGTGATTGAAATCAGTCAGGAAACCGTCATCATCATACATTGATATAAATATGTACATGAAATAACAAATAATTTTATGTAATTATTACATTAGTAATTATATATTTTATAACATAATAGAAATGTATATACTTAAATAAATAATATTATTTATCATATTAATCGCTTTAATTTTTTTTTAAAGTAACAACCTGTGTGTGTTCCACTGCTGGGCTAATGCCTTCTCTCCTTTTTTGAGGAGAAGGTTCGAACCCTATTCCACCATGCTACTCCAATGTGATTTGGTGGAATACACATATGGCAGAATTTCAATGAAATTGGACACACGCAGGTTTCCTCACGATGTTTTCCTTCACAGTCAAGCACGAGTTGAATTATATACACAAATTAAGCACAAGAACGTTCAGTGGTACTTGCCCGGGTTTAGTTTCACTCATTCTAACCACTGGACCATCTCGGCTTATTAATTGCATCTTATGACATATTACTTATCATCTCATGACATATTAACCTCTCACATTGTTATAGCTTTTGTATAGAATATTGTTCAATAATTCTTTAATTACAGGATCTTGAAGTAGAATATGGTTTGTAAATAATATTTTTTATATAATAGTTTTGTATAATAGTTTGTGATTATAATTCATCTCGTGCTTGACGGTGAAGGAAAACATCGTGAGGAAACCTGCGTGTGTCTAATTTCATTGAAATTATGCCACATGTGTATTCTACCAACCCGCATTGGAGCAGCGTGGTGGAATAAGCTCCAAACCTTCTCCTCAAAAGGGAGAGGAGGCCTTAGCCCAGCAGTGGGACATTAACAGGCTGTTACTGTACTGTAATAGTTAATAATTGTTATTTTTTTATGTAAAATTCTGCCTAGGTCGCGTGAATCTGTTTGAAGTCATTATACATTGCACCTCCTGTTTGTTTGGGAGGACTGGCGCGACCGGGCGCATTTCTTACGAAGCTTATCGCTGATACCCGAAGGCGCATTACTTACGAAGCTTATCGCTGATACCCGAAGATACAAATGTGCACACTAGGTGGCACTACTTGACGCCACTGAGAATCAGTCGTACACGTAAAAATGTTATTTAAACGTTGTTAATTGATTGACGGCGACTTGTTTCCACAGCGAATCGCCAAATATGCGACGAATAATTATCATTTTTTAATTAATTAACGTAATTTTATAGAAATGTTTTATATGATCCTAAATATATCTGGCATATTTAATTATTAGTATAAGTAAGACAAATAGTAACCAACAAATTATTATTTATTTATAAATACTCTCATATACAATTTATACAATATATTATAACTTAACATACGTAAACCTAATTTGTAATCTATATAAATAAACTATTTATCACAAATATTAAACATTATTTTTCGTCCTTTTTTATGTCATTGGCCGAAGTAACATTATCACTTTCGTTATATGCTGGATTATCGAATCCAGAGTCGCTGCTGCCATCTACACTGTCGGACGGTAACTTGACTTGTAGATTTAATTCTTTAGGTACTTCAGTAACAGAATTCTTATTGACATCAGACTTACTAACGACATCTAGTGGCGTGTTAGTTTTCGCGGTATCCTTAGTTATGGCATCTTGATTTTCAACGTCAACAGTGGTCGGTTTCTTTTTACATATATCATTTTCATCACCCATAGCGCTCTTTCCTATGTAAAATTTATTAAAGAGATAATAGAAGCAACCGGTGATAAAAGTTGCTGCAGCAAAAAGTTGGTACGTTGGTCTTGTTCCGAAAAACTTCATCAAATAACCACCTATTAGACTGCCAGAACCTTTTCCTGAAAATAACAGATCAATCGTATGAAAACTATAATACATAATTAATATTTTATAAATATTTTAAAAATAATTTAAAAATATAACTACCATATGGAACAAAGTTACGGCTGTTATTTATAAATTAACTGGTTTGACTTTAACTGGTCTGGCCTATTAAGATTTTTAGAAACATCTGTTGTTGCACTTGTATTATAGTCACACAAATCGTCTATGTATTAATATTCTATTTTGCTATTTTTATTATTAATAATATCATTAAGAAGG
Source organism: Nymphalis io (assembly GCF_905147045.1). Taxonomy (NCBI): domain Eukaryota; kingdom Metazoa; phylum Arthropoda; class Insecta; order Lepidoptera; family Nymphalidae; genus Nymphalis; species Nymphalis io. The sequence goes on from NC_065888.1 coordinate 9,796,485, forward strand.
GCATCTGGCATAGATCCTATCCACTTATACGCCAAACGTCTAGAGTAGTTACTAACAAATATATAGATACTACCATGTTATAAATACTAAGATAATTCAAATCGGTCACAAGGTCAAATCATGAGCTCTTTCTTCTACTAACAAATTGAGTAAGTCACGCAAAATTTGCGTACATTTGAAAAATTCTTAAAATTCATGCTGTATATATGTAGTACTTACCGACTCCATAGTACAATCCTCCCAACAGTCCTTGAACGGATGTATCCGTTGTGGTAGAAGACAGTCGCGCCGCATACGTCACAGCTGCCGTGAAAGATAGAGATGACGTCACAGACTCTAGTGCCTCAAAGATTAAGCATAGCCAAGGATTGTATATTAGCGAGTAACCTGTAAGAAAGTATTAAGTTTTAGTATATAATCAACATTTTTATAGTTAGTTGATCAGATCCAAAATTTGAAAATAATAATTTCTTAAAATGTCAATTTCTGATAATGTTTGCACAAATGGTTACTGGTCTCAAATCTTAGAATAGTCACCAAAGATATAAAAAATATATTATATATAATAGTAATAGGTGAGTGTATATCAACTTCGGCTAAAGTGTTAATTAAGTCGAGTTGTTTTATATTATGCATACTTCAGTGTAATTACTTATCGTTTTTAGCTAACTCATTTACATATATTGCTTTCACAATTAACAGTCACAATCACAAATTATCACTTATGATTTATAAGAAGCAAATAAATCTGTGTTATTAACATGGGAATATTACTTTCTAAATATAAACTTACCCATAAGCCTGATGGCGTAGAAGACAAAACCAATAAACAGAACATTGGCGTGTCCAAGTTTGTTAATAATGGGTCCGGAGAGTACAAGTAGAGGCAGACCGGCAATTCCACCCACTGTAATCGTGATACCCATCAGAGAGCGGGATGCGCCAAGATCTTGGAGCAACCAGAATAGGAAACTCTCGATATAGCCCCACGCAGTTCCTATAAAATTATCAAATAAACCATCTCAAAAACATTATTTATCTATTAAGCTGTTATGTAGATATTTAAATAGTTTTATTGAAGATAACTTAATTGACAATTTGTAAATAGAATCCGTATTCTTTCTTTACTTTAAGACAGATATAATTCTAGACCTTTGCATATTACATTGCAGTTGTTTTAATAAATAAATCAAACATTTATACAAAATTGGACTTTTAATTAATCGAAGTATTAACCATTAGTCGTAGTCATTTTGAGTGCATTGATCTGACTAACTCTACTATAAAAAATCACATTTAATTTTTTTTGATTGTAATAAGTTTCCCGAATTACAAATAAGGTCTGGTGAATAAAAAAATGGGTGTCAAAATTTAAGTCGGTTCATTTTGCGGTGTGTGAACGAGCGGCGTCGTGCAGAGAACGTGGATTGAATCACTGTATACATCTATAGTAAATGTGCGAGATCATTAGAAGCTGTAATGAACAATGGCGGGGCGCAGGTCCTCCAAACATTCACAAGTGGCTTCTTTTGACGCAATTTGCTTTTGGGATATGGTGTGGCTGCCAACTAAACCAACCAATGTGACGGACCTTTTCCATTGTCTTCTGCCTTTGCCAGATGCAAGTTTTGACACGTTAATGTCACTATATTTCCAATTTAACGTAAATTAATCGGTAAAATAATTTATAAAAATAAATTAAGTTGAAGGCTACGGCTACTTCAACAGTGTAAATGTATTTATTGTAAATGCGGCTTAAAATGAATTTACTTTCACTACCGCTTTCAATTAATTTGATTTCGAATACCCACACCGCAAACGATCAAATCCACCGTGCGTCACCTCCGTACCTGAGTATATGGAATACGTCGTAAGTATGCCATTTGTGCTGCTTTGGTACCACGACAAAACTCTTATTCGAATATAAAGCGATATTTCAATTTTTAAAGATTTTTCAAAAATGTGGGAAAAATGAAAAACAGATTTTTTTCGAAGACCTTTCATGACTCTATCATAAGATTTATTTTAATTTTGGGTTTCTAAGTAGACTTAAAAATATCGATCACACTAGCTACTATTCAAAATCTGCAATTTCATAGATAAGGAGGACTTGCTTAAATTTTATGATATATTTATACAAACTCTTAATAATTATTCAAATTTCGAATTTGGACATGTTATTTTAATAAGATTTGTCAATTATTAATATTCAATATCATTTATATATTATATAATGTAGACTTATATATTAATAGCGCTTACCCATAATAAAGCATGCTATAAACAATGCCACGATTTCAACATTACGAAATACTAATAAAACATCTTCTAGAAGATTTTGTGCGGGTTGTTTAAATTCAAGGTCGATGCTCAACATCAAAACACCAGAAACAACTTTCAAAACTGCATACAAATAAAAAGCTGGTCTGAAAATAAACATGTAATAATTTGATATATGATTCCTTTATGTAATTCTATAGCACGTAACGGATAGCTTGCATGTCCGGATATAGATATATCAAAAGCACGTATCGATAAGAAAAATATGTATCGTAATAATGCTATTAAATAAACACGTCCATATAATGAATACATAAAGAAATATGTACAATGAAAATAATGGCAGGCATTCGTTGCAATGCCACTTTTTTGTGAACAATTTTCCGATACGACTCACGCTCCACCCATTTGAGGGTACTATGGCAGATCATTCACGCAGCTGACAACAACTGTTGTACAAGGTTTCAACTTAATTGGACAAACGATTTGCGATAAATTGAAAATAGCATTCAAAATACCTGAAGTCTGTATAACCTTTGCCCCTACTCGCATAGTCGATGAGTAACCCGGAGAGAGGTGAGGAGATCATACCGCCAATGCTACCATAGACTCTTTGGAGGCCGTAGTCCGCTCTCTGGTCCCTTACTATGGCAATTACAGCGCCTTCGAACATAGCAAACGCTGTTCCACCGATGATACCAATAAACACACGAACCTATAACATAAAGATCTATACTGAATCTAATACACTTTTACAAGTGAAGATTGATTACTTTTCCAACTAGTAAGAGTTGTTTCACTGGTATTAGCGCAGTGTAGTCAACTAGCCATAAACATCTAGGGCGATAACTTATATTTAAAACTTTTTCTATATGCATATAATTATGCTTCGTACTAGTATCACTGTATAAATAGCTTCACCTGCTTTGGCTTTTATAATAGCAATATTTAACACATAAAAATGACCACGTACCATCACTAACTCCGCCACCAGCTGACACTAGTGCCAGTCACCTATTATTTTTATCCATTTGTTGCCTTTAAAGCCTAAGTCGTTTTTTCATTAGGTTTATAAAAAAGTTATAACGTAAATTAAACGAGAACGCCTCGGTATCGTGATAAGAGTGTTTCGTCAATCGAGCTTTACATTCCTCTAACTGCAATGGTGTAATTTTTTAATAAGTATGAGAAATTGTAACTTGACTAGAACAAACTTAAACCATACCGTGTCTGCGCAAAGGTTCATAATACGCTGGTACTTCTACACAAATCTAACGAAATAAGCTAGACTTATTTTACTAGAACTCGTCAATAATTCATTATATCTTGTCAGAATTAGGCTGTCATTTCACATTGAAAATATTAAACTTTAAAAATAATGAGTCAAAAAAACTTAAAAACTCAAAAAAGTTAAAAAAAAACTTAAAAGTCTCTAATTTCCATTCGTTATAGTCTATTTTATTAGTCGTTGGATTATTGGGAATGATTCTATAAAAGTTTTTTAAACAGATTGTGCATGGCGCTTTCTTTTTATTTTATTTTAATTGTTACCGGTTAACATCGCATCATATATCAATCCGAGGCTGCGTTAACATTATAGAAATTCATATTTTCTTTTTAATGTCTTAGTTCAGGAATCAAAACGAAGGTATGATATGTCGAAATCATACTGAAGGCTGCATTATTAACAACCATTCAATTCGGACGAAGTCGTGGGAGACGCGATTGTTTCGATACAATCCTATGTAAATTATTATTACCAGTGAGAAACGTTTATGCATACGACTTCTAAGTGAGTTACTGTATACAGATTTGTAAATTATTATAATCACTTATTCGGTAGTGTTATAATTATCATCAATCGGAAAATTTCCAGATTATTCAAGTAAATACTAAGCAAATTGTTGAATTATTCACTCAGATGTCAGTAGAAGGTGCATAAATCAAGGTATACTCACATCATACTACTTATATAATATATTGGGGACAAGGTCGACGGAGTCTCGATAGTGTACAATTATGAAATTTAGTAAGGTCTCATTCTAACATACGAGCTTACATAAGTGCCTATGCCTTATAATATTAGTGAAGCTTTTAACTTTTATTAAGTTTTAATTGAAGATAAATATAAAAGTCATTAAATAAATTATTAATTTTTTTAACATAATCTCATTTAAAGAATAAACTGATTTGAATGAAATAAGAACATCCCGATACCGTACACATAAGTGGTTTGCTCTCGGCATAAAATCGACATTGTTGTGTATTAATACAATTTTTTGTAGAAAGACAGCGAGTCTTATTAAGAAATACTAAAAATCTTCCAATCTGCTGACGCAAACGCATTTTCATAGTTAAATATAAAAAACCGGTAGTGCCCAGTTAGTAGTGAGTGTTAGACGTAGTAGAATGAGGACGATGAGACGGTGGCAATGGGTCAGACTGGCGCGTATCAAGTTCGTCATTACCCTGTTACTGACGATTAACCGGCAATCTTCCTATCAATGTGTCCACTACTCAATTTGCATACTCAGAAGAAATAAACTTGTACTCATTCAACGGTATAACTGTTCCTAGACATTTATAAAATAATACCAACATTTTGTATAAGAATCTAATTATTTAAATTGACTAACAGAGAGTTAACGTTATTTTCGAAAATTCATTTTAAATGACTAAATAAATTTCTTTTGAATTGTTTTTCTATCGTCTAATTTACAGATGATGGTAGTGATTTTCGATACACATCGACTATTTAAATTATTTTAATGTAATTCGCATAGCAAAAACTTACAGCTAAGTAAGTCCAGAAGGTAAACGAAGGATCGAGTTCTAACTGCTGCTGTCGATTGTCGCAGAGGGTCTTTCTGGGAACGGAGGCCGCACATGCCGCTACGCACTTCGTCAGCCGTCGTGAACCTGCCTTTACCCATATTGATTCTCCTAGATCCTACGAAAAATCTGATTTTACACAGAACTCTTTAAGATGGCCAAAGTTATGTTTAAGTAAGTTTTAAAAAAAAAATCTCCCTATCTGTTTAAAAAACAACCACATTAAAACGAGAAAAACAACATACATTTAATGTTTTAAATGGAGGACACAAGCATATCATAAATTGTAGTAAACTTCGTGAAAGGCAAAACTCTCGGCCGAGAAGGGTTATGTAAATTATTATGCGTCGACTATCAACTAGTACATGATAACATAAGCCATAGATAATACATCCGCCTTTAAACTAAAATATTGATGTACCTGAGCAAAACTATCCTTACAAGATATGGTATCGGTACCGTCGTAGTCTTCATCTGACAGTGAGGCATTACTTAGTGATACAGCGTTGACCCAATAATTTCGAACTTCATTGGAATCTTTTTGGGCATTGGGAGAGATCCTAACTCGAAATAACTTCTCTTTGATTTCTTCAAGAGAATCGTTTATAAAATCCTTCTTTTCAAATATACACGTTGCATTCGATCCCGCATATGAACAATCTATTTCGTACAATTGCGGGACGGGAAAAAATATATTTTTATCGCCAACCTTGGACGCTGTGGAATTAAAATAAGGATCATTTGTAAGGATCCGTGAAGTACTATGATCTTTCATTGGTCTCTCTCTGTGAGATAACGATGTAGAAATCGTATTGCGATACACAAGACGCTGTGAGTCATATTGTGATTTAAAATGCACGTCATATGAGTTTGCATGGACAATAGTGTCTATTTCTTGTACTGTAGCTTCATATGGCAATTTACAAACAAATCCGCATGATAAAACCCTGTAAAAACAAAGACATTCGACACGTTAGACTCATTTGTAATTCTTGAAAGATTTTCCTTATTGCATTATTTACAATGAAACTTTTATAAGTTAAGTTTTCAACGAAGAATATATTGTTCTTAGTAAAGACTAAAGAAGTAATAAAGCATTTTATACTTTTTTAATGACGAACTGATAAACCAACAGAAACTCCTGGCTTAATAGTTAATATAACTCTTTACTTACGTAAGATTAATGTCATACGCATATGGATGGAGAGGCTGACAAGGGTAGTCGCGTACATGTTGTAGATGTAGTGCAGATCCATCGCAAGAGGCGAGCAACTCTACGGCTGTAGGAAATGTAATAACGATGCGTCCAACGGGCACCGCTAACAGTAAGAGTGCTGACACTCCACCCAACCCCGAGGAAAGAGCTAAGAGAAACTAAAAAAAATACAATTTAGTATTGTTATTCACATTGTCATGCAATGTATTACTCTAATGACGTATCAAATAATAAAATTCAAATGTTATGGCAAAAATAATTAAATGTAAACTTTTTATTATTACATAATCTTAACATTAAGTTTAACCTCACAAAACATGAAAAATACATCAACAGAACAAGCAAATTAGAGGCTTAGAGAAAAACAGGATGAAGTATTTAAGAAGAATGAGCAGCATAAATGATTAAACCGTCATTTACTGCGGCAATTGCTATTGGTTGGCAACAATGACTGCAAACATTCTAAGCACGGTTTAGTGTGCAAACACCGTGAATATTCTTAGAATAAAGTTTTTTTACCACGAAATCGTGGCAAAGTATAATTAATAATAATCAAACATCGATTATAATTAAAATTTAAAAACGACTCGTGTATTACGTTTGATTATATGATTATAAAACTATACATTTACGTCATCGTAACGGACGCTCACAAAAGCAATGATCCCTAGCCAATGTGGGTACACAACAATAAATGTCGAGGAGCATCCGGCACAAACGGCCTGCGTCGTGACGCAAGCACTTGCCTATACATATAAGCATAGGACGAGCGTTCACAATACCAACACAATACAAGGTAAAGGTTATTGTAACCAGAATTGGATGTAATTTGCGTTACGGACATTGAAGATTAGCTTCATTTAATTAAGCATTGCAAAACTCACCCAACAAATACATACATGATAAACTTGTCATCTTTGTCATTTAAAAAATATGGTTAATCGATCATAAAAAATACGAAAGTTTTAGAAATAATTTATATATAACTAAAAAAGCTATATTTACAAGAACAAAGTGGCCAAACACTACGATATCCAAAAGCTGTAATAATTTATTAAACATTATTTATTAAATGCAGACAAAATTGAGGAAGACAACTGCGGCAAGAAAAAATATTTTTTTTATAGAATGGGAAGGCGGACGAGCATATGGGCCACCTAATGGTAAGTGGTCACCAACGCCCATAGAAATTGGCATTATAAGAAATGTTAACCATCGCTTACATCACCAATGCGCCACCAACCTTGGAGACTAAGATGTTATGTCCCTTGTGCCTGTAATTACACTAGTTCACTCACCCTTAAAATCGGAACACAACAATAGCAATTACTGCTGTTTTGCGGTGGAATATGATAATGAACTAATGAGTGGGTGGTACCTACCCAGACGAGCTTGCACAAAGCTCTACCACCAGTAATAATAATAGTTACAGCGGTCTGTTTGAAGCATATATCCTTACTAATATTATAGATACCAAAGTGAGTTTGTTCTTTTATTTGTTTCACTTTCACATCTTAACTACTCACCCGATTATCATGAAATTTAAGAGATAACTCCTTATTCGGTAGCTGTTGTGAAGTTTTGTTTAACAAGTGCGTATTTAAACAGTAGTTAATAGAAGAACAAACCCTAAAATTTCCGATTTTATCAGCGACCATTCCAGCGAGTGGTGGCATGACTATTGAGATGACCGGGGTCACGGCTGACATGATGGCTGTCTCTTCCACATTAATTCCCAGCTCCCGCATGTGAATTGTCAAATACGGGTACAATACGAATAAAGCTAAAATTAATAATAAATTATTAAAAACATTAAATATATGCACTCGTCTATATAAGCTTATACCACTCAGCGTCCAAAAGTTCTTCTTTCTTTTATTCCTGGAGCAAAGATAAGGGCTAAGTAAAGTCACGCAGACATATTTATTTGCCATTTCAAAAATTACATAAAAAACTATAAAGTGAAATCACATTATTTTTTATAAGATTTAGATATCTGTATTAAAACTCGTTTATTTTTATCTTGGAATATGTAGGTATAATTTTAATTAAAAGTAAAAATATACATATTCAAAAATTACAAAAAATATCGCCTAAATTTTCACCGGTTTTTCTCGGTAAATACTTAATTCCATACAATTTAATTAAACCATTTAATTTCTACCAATGTATTTTTTAATCATTACCGAAATATATTGCATCGTACTTGTCTCAATAAGATATATAATAAATACATCGTAGTCAGGTTAATCCCGTGTATGATATTTAAAAAAAAAAATCAAAATATTGCATGTAACCATGTTTTTTGTAAATATTTATAATAAGCCATATTGTAAAGGTAATTCAATATATCTTGTTATTCAACCTACGAGACTTCGTTTAACCGCTGACCTTTATAAGACTCAAATCAATACGTCAATATTATTCTTTAAACATTGACAATTAGACACGATTAATACTTACTGGAAGCGTGCACAAAGAACAATATTTTTAGCGGTATTAGTTTTTTCTGCTTGAGGTCATCTGTGATCCGTTTGAAAAAAGCGCGAATGAACTGCATTTTGCTATCGTATTAGAATTACAGCCAAGTATAAAGTATTAATGATTTCCTCACGAGGGTGAAATCCTTCGTGGGATAATTTTTAGAGTGCTCTCCTACATATATGCACTCCATACAATGTTCTCGATGCATAGAAGTATACCGGATACACAGATATCTGAAAAAAGTACAAATATAAGTGACGTAAACATTTACAATAATAACAACAATATATATTGCAAACGTAAATTTTTAAATGAATCATGTTTAAGGGGGGATTATATTATGTTTTTGTCTTTGAATGAGCAATTTCGGATGCGTATTTTGAAAGGCAAAGTTTTTAGAACAAAATTATCTTGTTATAACAATATTAACTTATGCCATCAGAGATAAATATGGGATGTTCGGCCAGTCAAACTTAAACGCTATCTTTTTGTAAACAATAATTAGCGTCATGCAAGAAACTATATAATTTTCTATCAGTAAAAGCAAAACATTCTCATATTTTCCATACATCGCGTTGTTAATAAAAACATCGTATTGAAACCAGAAGATATTTTACATTTAGTGCATATATTTTTTAATACAGATGATTCTCGCGATTAAATATATGTTTCATAGCTTTCTATTTAACAGATAATAGCAGTCGTTTTATATTTTAATAACATTTTATAATCGCTGCTTGTGTGAGTCGTTTGTATAACTATTGTATAAAGTCGATATGCAAACAAATCTAGGAAGTCGATTAAATCCTACTTTTGCTTGTCTTGTATATACACATATTGTATTCGAATTACATTACAATCACGCTATCGAACTCATGGTACTGTTGTTGTAACAATGTAACATGTATGTAGTATAAATTTTCGTATCACTTTTATCATTAAACTAATATAATTTACGTAAAATATATTTTTGCTATTACATATTTTTAAGCAACCTCTCTGTAATGAATAAATTTTACTAAATAGGTACTCATGGATTGTAATCTGTCTTCTTTAAGCAGGATATACGTAACTAGTTTCACGGTTCGTATTGCTCTTTAGTTATGCACTAAAAAAGATAAAAATCAACATGAAAATATTACGACAATACATTATACACATCTTATCTAATAAGAGTAAGACAAATATTTGGCTAAGCCTTACCAACACACTGTGCTGTTAAAATAACGGCAAACAATAACCCTTTAATTTGTAATTGATTAACCTACTACGAATTTTGCCGTAAGTTCACTAGCCAGAGATTTAAAAACTTGAGTGAATGTATACATACATTCACAGTTGTGAACTTTAAAGACCCACTGACTGAACACAATAGATCCTCGTTTCATAACTAAATAATGAACAAAAGGCACATATATCCGACCATTCACTACTTTATATGTAATCTTTATGGCTGTGGTAATAAATGCCAAATTGCAATAACATTAGTAGTATTCACTCCGTGTCATTGATACATGTACAAGATAGCCTGTCGGTAAGTATATTTTAAGTACAGTTAGGTCGTAAGAATTACCTAAAGGAAAGCATCTGTATACAAATTACAGATCTGCGAAGAAAGTTCTCAGCTTGTCTATTAGTAAAACTCATTTCTAAACTTCAAACAAAGGTTACAACAATTCGCTTTTTATTGCATACAAATATTACTATTTATCTTTGACGGGTAGAATAGAATGATGATAGAATTAAATTTATATTTAATGAATTAAATGATTATTTTATTTGAAAAAAGTTATCCAATGTGTTCATAATGCTTATCCCATTCATTTAAGGTAGTCGCAGTGTGTTTTCCATTAATGGAAAAGAAAAATCCATATATTTAGTGATTACACAGTGAAAACTTAGACATCAAAATTATATAAAAATATATTATTTTCTATGATAGATATATGATGTATACATATCAACTGTGAGAAACAGATTCATGGTGAACAAGAACTCTCATTTTCTAGTGTTTATCTGAGTTTATAATATCATACCGTGCTGGGCGGTGAATGAAAAGATCGTGCGGAAGCCTGCATGTGTTAGAAGAAAATCTTTCACACGTATATCCATCAATCAGCATTGGAGTAGCGTAGTAAAGTAAAAACTCCTAACTTCTTCTCAAACGGAGAGACCTTAGTCCAGCAGTAAGATATTTACAAGCTCTAGAAGATAATAAATACTTTATATCATAAGTTTTCTTAATGTATGCTAATTTTATAAAAAGGTATATTTAAATATTCCTTAATTTAATCAATAATCTTGACGTTAAAAATATAAATGGAAACTACATATTATGTATGTATATAGTTACGAGTTTAATTTTCATACATATTATCCGGGAAGATTTTGTTTGATTTAATTGTGTGCAATTTATATTGATGATAAAATAATATTATTCTTTGTTTGATACTAATTAATTAAACAAAAATTACTTAATAATTAAACTATTCATTTCCAATAAATTGCATTATAGTCTCAATGTTGCGTAGCATAAAATATTCCTTTTATATAAGCAATTGTTTTATTTATACAACGAAGACATAACTATGAGAAAAACTTGTTATAACAATGTCATTTATGTTCCTCATTGCGCAAGTTTTATAGGCAATCTAAAGCCAAAAGATTTCATAACTATCAACTAACTTATAATATTCATCGTTAACATTATAACCGACATTAATCAAAATACCAAACTCAATAATTAAAATTCATTACTTTTAATAATTCTTATCCCTGTATTTTAAGATCTGACATCGTATATCGGAGACGTTTCGTATGAACAGTTTTTAGACTAATAATTATAATCAAAAATTATCTTGTTAAGAAAATTGTTTGTTAACCTGGACCTAGATCACAGCATTCACATAGATCCGGCTCGAAGGACCAATTCTTATATGTTATACTATTTTCCATAATTTAATTAATTAAAATATTTGTTAAAATTGAAATTATCTGTATTAATTATTATTAGAATTATAATATTTTTTTATTTTTGTATTTGTTTCGTTTTAAAAGTTAACTTTTATATGGGCGTTTTATATATGCGTAGCAAACGCATTCATAGCATGCATCTCGACAACATACAATAATTAATTATTGATAAATACAGGCTTTAAATATTTATAAGCAATAAGCATCAGCATTCGTTAAAAATATAAGTCGTTTGTTTTCCTCTACACAAATTTAAAACATTATTACAAAATAAATAATTTTAAATAAGTAATATTTTATTTCTTCTTTAATTTGTTATATCAAAACAGGAACTAATTTGATAAAAAATCCGATTGTATTAGAATATTCAATAATGTTATTATATAATGATTTTTAGCTTTAGTTTTGGAACACAATTTACTATCGGAGAGCAAGCCAAAATTATTTACTACTGTTAATGAAACGTCCTTCCGACCGTCCGATTTCGGCCACGGCGGCCAATCTGAAGAGAGATTAGCCAACTGCGCAGGAGATATTATAGTGCACAAGTGTGTGCGCAAACACAGATGCACTCTCATAATCCGATAGGACGGCAATCCGACACGTCCGGAAAGAGTTCAGGCGCAGGGCCAACGGCTTTTCGTGGTTTCCGAGGCACGGGTATGTATACACTTCCAACTTCCTTACTCCGGGCTGCTACCGAGAGTTTTCTAACAGAAAAACCCAATAACTTTTTATTGGTCCGACCTGGGAATTGAACCCAGGACCTCTGGATCTGCGGCCTTGTATCAAGCCACTAGACCAACGAGTCAAAGTACTACAGTTACACGGTCCAGCTATATACAATAAAGTTTTTCGTTTGTATATAAATTAATTTGTATATTAATAAGGTTATTTATAGTTTCTGTCTAAATGTCACAGCATGATGCATTTTATTTCCAATAGATATACTACTTACATTGAGGATTTATAATCAACCGGAATATCTTATGCGGCGTTGCTTGTTAATTTTTTTTTTTTGCACACTCCATTACTATATCATATTGTTTTTTATTTTCCTGCTCTTAACTAAATTTTTTATAGATATACTAAAACAACCACTAAAATAACAAACACGTTCATCTCGAACTAGTTCCTTTATTATGCACTGCTTATGCCATTTTAAAGATCAAATTATTTAAAATCATCTATTTTATGACCAGAAGTTACAAAAATAAGCTTTCAATGAACTTAGTTCTTCAAATAGAGGGACTCTGTGACAAGTAGTAGGACCTACATTTTGTTGACAGTATTTGTAGTGAGGCACAAACTGAAAAACAGCTAAATGCTGAGCTCATTCCTTTATAATAGTATTCTATTATTAAGTACAAATACATATTAATAATAAGTAGCGAATAGCCTTTAACCAAATATAAGACTTTTAAAGGTATAACTTCACTGTTCCTACATTTCTTATAAGCATGTTTTGTGAATAAGTCGTTACACTACTAAATATTATTAGTTACTTTGACTTGTTTGCATTAAACAACAGTTCAAGTATATTTATAGTTTTGTTAGTGTTCGCCATAAAAGGTCTTGAACCTTTCTCTCAGCATTGGCATTATGACTTAAACTATTGTGGTTTGAGTAAGTGGTACTTTCACAATTACTATTAAAAAATTATACAAACGTTCTTTATTTTTTGGCTTTTAACAAATCTTTATTTTAATCACAACATTTTTTGGTTTACCTGTGTGACAAAACGTCCTTGGAAATCTGTAAATATCTTATATATTATATGACTACTGTATTACAACAATGTAATACTTTCAAACCAAATGTTATTATAATTTATATTAGATATCGATAAGTAGTTATTATGAAAATGAAATAATACATTATATAAATAAAATAATTTAATATAAATAAATAATAAATAATTGGCCATTGGCAATAATACACGCTTGGTCTGTGGTGCACCAGTCTTTGAAATTTAAAAAATTCTTATTTATAATGAATTTCCTCAAAAAATAACCTTAATATAAATAAATTAATAAGTAAAAATTATCTACAAGTAAAAATAATATGTTCTGTAAGCTAAAAAATATATTCTTACGTAAATCCGGGTCTCGGTTTAAGCACTGAGTAAAATTAATGATACTATCATACAAAAACAACAAACTAAAAAAAATTATTGAATATAAAACGAACGGCACTTTAATTTCAATAGTTAGACACGATTTTCGAGATGAATCTCTACATATTGACCTTTAATAGTGTCGAATGATTTCGCTTTTCGACCATACCAATTTCACGTTATAAACGTAGTAGATTATAAGCTAACCTTCTCAATGTTAAGAAAATGAAAGTTCAAACTTTCAAAAATTATGAGAATTTTCAAAAACTTCTGCTCAGTATCTGATCTTGATCTTGATTTCTTTATATTTAATGAAAAATATCGACATTTAGAAAGTCTACAGGAAACTTGAATATTTATGTAACAAAACCAGATAAATTATTCCATATAGGTTGTACGTTAAAAATCAGATAAGTTCCTGTTAAGTCAGATCGTTGGAAATTTTAAAATTCGTCTTAACTTTTATAAAGGTGCACCAGCCTGGTGATGTACTTTCAATGCTCTTTCCTTTATTTATAAACTCAGTTATAAGAGTTTTAACTTTTTCCTTTTACCTATATGAAGACGACCTACAACTTTACACCAACTTATTTTTAGAAACTTGAAATTGTCGGATCGCTGTCAATTTTATTTCTATATCCTTATGTTCATATATTATTTATGTTTGTTTTAATCTATTTATTATAGTACTTATTATAAGTAAATGAATATATATAATAAATTTATATGTAAGCTTATAAATTTACAGTAGTTCATAAAGACACTATGTATGCAGCATTTATTTATTCAATCTGGTCAGAGATTCTCCGGAAGAGATTTTTGCCTGCAAAATGGCAGTGAATCATGTCTTAATTTTTAGCTACATTTTGCAACAATTATACTCTTAGATTAATCTTGTATGCAATCAAGACATCCAATATATCGTTGAATTCTTTAGTAATAATATAAAACATATTTGCTATAATTAAAAATATGATTCAATTAGTACTCAACAAGGAAAATATTGTTTACAAAAAATATGCCTTATTTAAATTAAATTTTATGTGGCCAGATCTAATCGATAAAAAAAAATAACTATTTTTTATTTTTATGTTTTTTTTTATTATTTAATTTATATTAAATTAGCATTATTACACAATCTTTAAATTTATTGTATTGCTCAATATTTTATGAACAACTATTTTTTTTTTTTAGTTTATCGAGTTCAATTGAAAACGTAGTACCTCGTAAAAAGAATATAAAATGGCACTCACCGTGGTTGCAAATTAAAAAAAATAAAACTTATCGTAATGATAAACTTCACTGTAAACTTGTATTGTTGAGATCTTTTAAACAACTGTTAAAGAAACTACCTCATTTTACAAAACACACAATTCTTTCTATGTAGGGTTTTTTTTTTATTTATTAATGGAAATACTGATTTATGCCATGTAAAACAAGCCCGCCTCTACATGAGTGTAGCACGCGTGCCGGGTCGATAGAGATTTGCGCGACACTGGCGCAGCCGCAACCCTGTGCACTTCCCACCATTCCCAAGAAGAACTGATGTCTGTTAACTTATTCACTTTTGGTTTGGTGAGCTCCAAGCATTTTTTAAAAACTTACTAATGTTTAGTCACGATCCTACAACTAAAAAACTATTATTAATAATACAATCGCAATATAGAAGTAGAATGAGATTATTCGTAACATTTTTGGCATTAAGAGACAATGTTATTATAATATAATTAGATATAATCGTAAAAAAAATATCACTGTGAACATCCGTACATTCTTAAGCTTTACAAAGATTATTATATTATATTGTGTGTTATAAAGCGTACATATATACACTTTAAATATGTTAATCAGGTTTTTTATAGAATATATGTGAATTTTTGATGGCATAAACAATGAACAAAATTTTAAAAATAAGAGTAAAAGTTTCTGAACCATTGTATCTACATCTAAATAACAAACGATGACTATGTACATATATAAGTTCACGTTATATCTGTGGTAGGACTTCAGACTACCTAGTCTGGGTGAGTACCAAATACACACTAATTATATTAAATGTTCAATAGCATTTGCTTTGCTTTTTTCTACTTTAAATGGTAAGTTATTTACATGATAAGCAATCTGCTCCCATATCGATCATTTGCTCTACATAAGCAAATTAAAAAAGCTGGTCTATTCTGATTATAAATTTGGAACGTCTCAAGAATTAATTTTAAAATAAGATGGTTCATAGCTCTTTTTGATTATAACATTTTTCAATTTATAAAGACCTACAATACTTGAATAGCGAGTTTTTTTACAAATGTAACCTGTATTATAATAAAAAACAGAGAACATTAGTTTTAATAACGGCTTAAATTGTCACATATTTTAGATTTAAAAATATCTTAATATAAACCTAAAAATAAAATTATTCGAAGGCTCAATATTTACCACAAAATCAATGACTAAGTTTATAACCTTCCTTCGGATATGTTTTAAAATGTGGACATTGATAGTAATATTTAACTAATATTTCTCACAATTATATTGCAATAAAACGTATGTTATTGATATACAGGTCCTAGCAAATATAATGTCACAAACAAGCAGCCAATTATATTTTGCAACGTATAATACATATTATAAAATTTTGTATAATATTATAACCTTTTGTATTTTTGTGGATTATTTAAAAAAAAAATTTAAACTAATTATTTATTATTTCAGAGTTTTTATACGGGCTTTTATACCCTTAACTCTTTAACTGTCGTCACCCGAATAATAATTACTATAAATAGACATTAAACTAAATGCTGTATAAAATTGAGCTCATTTAAAGTTTTATTTTATATATATAACTTTTATTTTTTATGAAAACCGTAAGTGACGTGTGTTGTGTTACTTTTGCTGTAAGCTTAAGTGGAAGAGATTTTAATATGTATATGATGAAATGAAATGACTCAAACACAAAGGCATCGCCACTTTACTAACGGTGCGGTTGACTGCTAAGTTATACAATATTAATATACTTATAGATAGATACCGCATGTGCGTCAAATTCTTTGAAAACAACGTGTGCTACTTTTATATTCTTAAATAAAATCATATCCTTCCTATTATTTTAATTTAATTTATTTTGATGTGCCTGCATGTTGCATCTACATGGAGCATCACCATATACATTTTAGCACAATTGGTATACACGGAGTGACGACGACGACTTCCTCATTGACTCGATACGTTTTTTTTCAGTTCATCCTTGTAAGAGTACTTTTTTGGTGAGCTGGCAAATTGTACCGAATAAATCTTGCCATATTTTTTTGAAAATAATTTATTATTAAAAAATCTTGTAATTGATTCCTCATTAGGTACATTTAACGAGATTTTCGACAAAATTATTATTAAGTAATGATCTTATTTAAAAATCTTATTTATAAAGTTTATTCATTGATTAACGTAAAAGCCACGAAAAAATAATCATTCGCTTCAAAATCAGCTTCGTTTCCAACATCGATTATTTGTAGGATTAAGACAATGGAAAGCGCATAAGAGCTGAAGGTACGCGGTGTTGACACTGCGTGAAATATATATAATGTATATATATATAATTGTATTCGATGTTTTCTCTTGCCGCTTAACACAAAATGAATTATAAACACAGAGTATATGAATATTCACTAGTACTTGTCCGGATTTAAATCCGCTAAATCATTTTAATACATCAAAAGATCATTCGGTTAAAATTTCGAATGTTATTTATATTTAATAGTAACTTTTCTGCAAAAAAATCTTAGTAGCAGACTGTTGGAAGTTGAATCACTGAGTGTGATCAAGTGATGCTCTCCATTGTCGATGGTACCTGATCTTATTCCATTATCCAATCTCATTTAACTTTGTTATTGAGGGGTAGGGCACGTATGTTAAAAATCACACTTGTACATTATCTGTATCTGCTACGCGACAACAGAAAATCCAGTCAGTTGGACATTCCTTTGGAAAAGGTGAACTACCTTTATCACGTTATTGTTGAAAAGAATAATTATTGCTATTTAATTCTTTATAGCATAATTTTAACAATCTATAATCAAGACATGTTTATACGTCCATATTTGTCACAAGATCGCACTGCCATATACAAACGTACCTATTGAAGGCTGAAGATGACATTAACCAAGAATTTTAAACGCAAGTTAAAATCAATCTTACATAGACTAAATATCAATCATCCGAATCAACATACTCGAATAATGAGCTATATATGAAATGCTTGTGACCCATCTTAAAACTCTGAAAGTTGAATTTGAAAGTTGATTGATGAGCAATCAGATACATGATTTATGTGTATCCAAAAAAAAAACACAAATCTTACTCTTAATTATATTAGTCTGCTAACACAGTCGCTTATGAAACTTAAAAACAGGGACGCACGTTATATAAAATAAATAGTGAAAAATAAATAATTACAGTGCTATTTATTATGCAAATAAAAATTATGTGTAGAAAAATAAAAACTCAGTCTTCATTTCCATAGCAAATTACATTTTGTTGGTTTGAATCTCAAATATTAATAAAAAGTGCAATAAAAAATCTACGAGAATGGCTATGAAATTAAAATATTCTTATTTTTTTACTAAATACCATCAATGTTTCTCTACATAACTATCCATTTTTAGTGTTTTGCTAATGCTAAACAAATTGTATAATATACCTCTGTAAACCCTATAGTTTGATGACCTTAGACTGACATACATATCACTAGATTTTTTATTTTAGAATGAACAGTCTAGCTTATGCTTGATTTGTCTTCTTTATAAAAGTTCTTCTGTATTCTGTATTACATTACAATTTGATTCCAGACATACATTCTACCAAACACCTTGACAAGTAAAAAAATGTGCAACCTAATCACAAATATCAACAGTAAAGACTGATGTCTTTTAAAGATCCAATATTTTGAAGAAATACTCAACTTCTAATGAGCCATCTTCAGCTAAATCACTGCAGTGTATTGCATTTTGCACTTTTGTCTTTCCAAATTTCGCCCTTAATGAATGCGGACGTAAAAATCTAGCAATTTCCTGTGGCACAATAAAAATATATGTATTATTAACTTTAAATAGTAATTTGTAATTTATTTTTTATTGAAAACATACCGGATCTGATGGACCAACTAACTTCCTGAATTCCACTACAGTATTGACATTTTTGTCTTTGGCAACAATTTCCATTGCAACGCAAGGGCCACTAGATAACTCCTCAACCATACCCTGTTGTTTTAATATTGATTAGCGAACATACAAATACGAATAACATAGTTCTGTATTAACTTAGAAATTGTCTAAAATAACATTATGTCTTGAAAGTGCCATCAAGTTATATATCAGTATTTTTTTAATATGAATCAGTTTTAAAGATAAACATGCTATTTAAGTATAACATTACCTTGTACTCTTGGACTATTCCTTTGTATACTTCATAAAATTCAGCTGCATTAATATTTTCCACAATTAACATATTCAATGCTGTAACATTAAACCCTCCATCATCAATAACTTCCAATACTGCTCCTAGCTTTCCTTCACGAATTGCATGTGGTTTTACAATGCATAGAGTGCAATTGGACAGAGTAGCTGTTAACCGAAGGCGGACAGATCGTAATGCTGGTGGTGGAAAAAAATAATCTATATCCTGTAAAAGTGAAAATAAGACAGACTTTGATAACATTTATTCATATTTTCTACAAAATAAATTTTATTTTATGATATCTACACATGAGTACCGAAATTGTTTTTTCTCCAAAATATGCGACCCTGTAGTATGTTTTATGCATGTTGGGTACTAACCCAAGGGTATTTTTGTAATGTCTAAAGTTAGTACTTTAAAAATACCCTTTAATAGCAGAATTATAGATAAAAAGCAATTAATGCCTATGTATATACCATAACATAAACTACTCAAAATATCAATAACATTAAAACAGTAGACATTAAACTATTTTGATTGTCAAATAACAAGATGATCACTGACCCAGATCAAATACTGTTATGTTATACATGAACACCACACCTATTTACCTCTAGTGCATCCTCAGGGCTAGATGACACATGGGCACAGTTTCTTACAGGATCTGTACCATATAGAGCTCTTATAGTGCCTGGTTCAGCTTTCAATGGATCTTGATTACCAAGTACTTTTATACATGCCGACACAGAATCTTTACCTACTAATTCCAAACCATATACTTGCTGTCCGGTAAGATAGTCTAGAAGAAATCTGAAATAGTTAACATAGTGATTAATATAAATTTGGTTGCAAGTTTATTTATGCAAGTTTTATTTATTTAAATATGTATGTAAAATTGAGGAATCAGTCTGTTTTTTTTTTTTTATTTACATATATCTTTTTAATAAAAATGTATTTTAAAACAAGCAAACTTACGCAAATGTTGGATCTGTAACAAGTTTTCTATATAGAAAATTAATATCATCAGCAGTAAGGAGAGCTTTTTTCATTTTAGTTATCTTCAAACCTTGCTCATAAAAATGAGTTAAGATCTTACCAGCCATTTTAGTTGGAAGTGGCTTAATCATTGCAAATGTTCTGGAATTTAAAATGCATTAGTGTTAATAGATTATTTAAAGACTGATAGTTAAAAGGGAATTTTGTATGATATTTGATTGATTTTTTAAGAAAATTTGAATTTTATTATATTAAAATAGAAGAAAACATGTAACAAACATTTATGGTAAAATTATTATTATTTACTTTATTATAACTTAATTGTTTATTAAACTATTTTAATAACTATGTATTTTAAATAAATTTAGTACATACACTTGCATATCCTTGTGCAATTGTGTTCTTGTAGCTTCACAAGCGAAATCAACGATTTTTATCAACCTTCCTAAAATCTGGAGAGTCGATCCAATATAAAAGTTGTCTAAATTTACTCCATTTACTTTAACTCTTCGAAGAAAAGTTTTTCGGTTTTTTAAATCATACATTTCTATTGTATCATCAGTGGGGTAGAAAAATACATTGAACCGGCGAACGAGACTGGCTTGATTATCATACCATTCTCCGATAAATGAAAACTTGTCACCATAAGCGCCTTCCTAAAATTTAATTAATCTTTTTTGTTATATAGATTTTAATATAAAAGTTTTTAGAATAAGGTAATCAGACAGCTTGTATACCATTTTTGAAAAAAGACAGTATTAAATTTGAAAAATAATATGCATTATATAGTTGAATATAGTAATGGTCTTCTACATAATATTAATACACGTTTTATTATTGATCAACTAAGTTTGTAGGCATGCGCGATACAAATCGTATATAGATACAATATCTATATATCGGTACAAAATCTAATATCTAGATATCGGAGCGCACAGTATCTATATATTCGGATATCCACTGATATCGTTTCTGTATAATCTGTATACGGTATTGTTATGGTACTAAATCTAGTATCTAGATATCGAAGCGCACGCACAGTATTTATAATATTCGGATATCCACCGATATCGATCTTGTATACTCTGCATACAGTATATCCGATATCGAATATCGTTGTAAATTTGTAAATATCAATTGTCAAACGAGTAGGCGCGAACGCGAGTAGGATTGTTAGTGAGATATCGATATATCGAACTTATTTGTTATTTATGTTTATTATAATTATGTAATATTTTTAACGACATATCGATAGCTTGATATTGAAGTATAAATATTAAAGCTTTATATATTTTTTAAATAAGTTTTTATTAGAATTAATCTTTTAGTGTCTAATAATCGCAGTAGTCGAGCCGCCGAACATATAATACAACGAGTATTTTTTTAAATCTCACTGAAAAATATTGGTACACATAATTGTCTTATTTAAATTAAAAAGTAATAACTAAGAACTTTACATTTGTAATTTTATTTGCTTTATAAATATACAAGATTTAACTGTATTAGTAATTTTTACACTGATTTACGTTTTATTTTTAATAAAGCCGATATATCGATTTTTTTTCGATATATCTAACTCCAATATGATGCATTTAAAAATATCTCGATTTTGAATATCCGATATTTTAAAAATATCCAGTTGATATTTCAATATTTATACTTCAATTCTGTATTAAACAATATTCGATTTATAAATACGTACTCTTACTGGTTTTGGTTGTTTATTTGGCCTTGGGTGTCATTTTAGAAATTGCTATTATTATTTTTTACGATCTATTTTTAGTTTCGTTGTTTTATGTTTTCGCGATCGCGCTTATTAGTACGACATAATTCAATAACTCTCTTTCTTTTTCGAAATTTAGTTTTTCTTAACTCATTTTTTTTTTCTTGTTTCTAGGTAGATGTATTTAATAATTTGTGTTGTGTTTAAAATATTTTGAATAACTGTACATATTATATTGAACAATTAAAGAAAATTAGGTATTTAGGGCAAGTGCAGTGTAGTGTAGTGTTAATTAAAAATAATTTTAAGGGATAGTTATTAGTTAGGTTAATCTTTTTATCAAAATATCTAAATCTTAATATATAAATCTTTGTATAAAAGGAAAAATTATGTCTCGTCCGAATACGAGCGTAATTTGGAATTATTTTGATAAATTCAACATTGTAGACAAAAAAGCTAAATGTCGTATTTGTTGCGACATTTATAGCTACAAGGGCTCTACAGGAAATTTAAAGGCGCATTTAAAAAAAAACATTTAGACGCTTTTACTAACATAAGTGCGGCACAACAAGAAACTAAAGCTCAGCAGCAGCGGCAGCATCAACAACAACTGTCTTGTTCGGTGCAGGCGGCAGTGAACGAGCCTGGTTCATCTACCGTCACGGGCATTTCTCAGCAGGCGCCAAAACAACAAACCTTAGAAAAATATGGTACTACGAAGAGAATCTCCAACGACATGAAAAAAAAATTGACCGTGATTTACTAGAACTTTTCATTGACAGTTACCAACCGTTCTCATTGGTGGAGGAGAAAGCTTTTAAGAAATTTACTAGGTGGATTCCTGGCTACCAACTGCCGAGTCGAAAAACCATTTCCAATGTGATGTTACCTGCCCTTTATGAACAAATGAAAGCCGAAATAAGAAATAAGACGACAACGCAGAATGTATTCCGAAGCGCTTAATGCAGGAAGTTCCAACACGATGGAACTCTACCTATCATATGGTTCAGCGCTTTGTGGCCCTTGAACAATACATCCGGGCAACAATTGCAATTCTAAAAAAAGATCTACCCATAATTACAAACGAGGGCTGGCGCATCCTTTCTGAATTTGCAAAAATATTACAACCATTTGATCAGGCCACAGAGACGATTAGTGGCGAAGCGTATATTATTGGAAGCTTAGTAATTGTACTTACACGTTGTCTTATGACCGCCTGTGATAATTTTTTATCTGAAACATTTCATGACGCGTCAAATGACCTTGTCTGTCGTCTAAGAACAGGGTTAGTAACAAGATTCGGGCATGTGGAAAGGAGCAGAACATATAGCACATGCACATTTCTTGACCCTCGATACAAATTGTCTGTATTTAGCGACAAAAATGAAGCTAAAAATACAAAAAGCCATGTGCAGGAAAAGCTGGTTGAGTTGATTGCACTAGATACCACACAGGAGCAACAATCTGATTCCTATAGTAGTGATGCCAATACTGATGGATTTCGGGCCATACTACAGCATATTGTAGGACCAAAAAAACACATAGTTGGGACACCTTTGTCCAAAGCTATAAAGGAGATCAACACATATTTTAATGACGATATGCTGCCAGTATTCCACGGAGACAAATGGAACTGTCCTCTGGGGTGGTGGCGCGAGCACAAATTTGCTTACCCATATTTAGCTAAATTGGTAAAACAATACAGCAATATTATGGCGTCATCTGTTCCATGTGAACGCATATTTAGTAAAATGGGAATAATTATAAATGACCGTCGGACGAGACTTACATCACAAAAAGTAAGACAATTGACGTTTTTAAAAGTCAATTTAGACCAAAAAAGATTTGAGCAATAACTTTCAAGAACAATTAAATTTAAGATTAATTAAAAAAATGTATATATGATGAAATGAACTTTTAAATACGCCTGCATTACTCACATTGTATTCTATGTAAGTAATTAATAAATAGAAAAACATCGCTATTACGCAGTTAGTCCTAAGCCTGAAAAAAGTATGAAGGAAAGTTCATTTCAATGATTTTCAAAATCATAACACTAATATATCTATCAATAAATTAATATTAACTTATTTAAGCATGCTCATAAATATGTACAAAATAGTAATGGTTTATATAAAATAATACATTATATGCTATAAAATAAATAAATATTTTTTTTAAATTGGATAAATTTGTTAGAAATACTTATTTATGTACTTCACTTAATATATTTAATAGACTTGTGTCGCTCGCGAGCGAGATATAAAAGATATATATCGTACTAAAAGAGCGAGTATATCAGTAGCTCATCATTTCCTAAACTTTTACCTCCTAGTAATAAGATTGAATTCAGATTAACTCAGAGAGCGAATGGTGAGCGAAACAGATAAGATGAATAAAAATATGTCAGATTGTGTTCTGAATGTAGTGATGTCAGACTTTAAAAATTATCAGGGCCGTAAAATTTAGCAGTCTTTGAAACTAGTACGCCATACAAAAATTTAAAATAAAAGCATTTGGTTGGAAAATAATAAAATTAAATAAATATTTCGACTATTATTAATTCAGAACATTTATTTTATTTTATTTTATTTCGATCATATTTTTTTACATTTAAACAACTTACTGAATTGAACTAAATTATAAGAATAATGTATATGAAGATAAAAATAATTTATCTGATATTTTTATTTGGATACTTGGAAATTATAGTACAATAATTGCGTCACACCTATTTTTGAATATATTTGTAATATGGTTTTTTATTATGTGACGTCTGGTAACACTATCGCCTAGCTCAATAACAAATAGCTCCTTACATTTTTTTACTTCGTTCTGTTCTGGCTCTGAGCGAGATATAAAAGAGTGATATATATCTTAGAGCGAAAAGATATATATCTCTTTTTTCTTCTTAATGATATAGTTTGCGCAGGTCTAATATTTAATAATTACATATTTCTATATTGTATTTGATTAAATAAAAATATAATCGGTTTCAGAACGATTCATAAATACGACTCACGTTTAGGTTATCTGTTGATATTTTTTAAAATATCGGATATTCGATATCTACGTAGACAGAGAAACAAAGCTTAGTTTCTCTGTCTACGGATATCTAGATATTTTATCCGTTATGGATATTATGATATTTTTACTGGTATCGGTTGTTTGACCTTGGGTGTCATTTTAGAAATTGCTATTATTTTTATGATCTATTTTATTTTCGTTGTTGTTGTTGTGCGTTGTTAGCTTTATAATTTAATAACTCGCTTTATTTTCTAAATTTTAGGTGTTTTTCGTAACTCATGTATTTTTTCTTGTTTAGGTACATGTATATAATAATTTATGATGTGTGTAAAATAATGTACATATTGTATTGAACATTTCAAAGAAATGAGGTATTTAGGGCAACTGTTAATATTCATTAAATGTAATTTTAAAGAATGATTTTTAGTTAGGTTAATGTTTGTGTTAAATACAATGAAGAATAGTCTCGTCCCAATACGAGCGTAATTTTCGATAAATTCAACTGTAGGCAAAAAAGCTAAATGTCGTATTTGTTGCGACATTTATAGCTACAAGGGCTCTTCAGGCATTTTACAGATATTTTTAAAAGTCAAATTAGATTAAAAGAAATAACAGCTATTACTCTTTCGACAACAGTTAAAAGAGATGTATATACGAAGAAATAAACTTTTAAATACGCCGGCATTACTCGTTTTGTATTCTGTATAGGTAATTAATAAATAGAAAAACATCGCTATTACGCAGTCAGTCATAAGCCTGAAAAAAGTATGAAGGAAAGTTCATTTCACTGATTTTCAAAATCGGAACTGCAACATATCTATTAATAAACAAATATTTACTCTTTTAACCATGTTATTATCAATAACAAAAATAAACCAATACATAATATATGCGATAAACACAAATATTTTTTAATATTGGATAAAACCAAGGTTAAAAACCAGTACAATCTGATATCATCTGGTACTGATTCGATTTCCGAGTACCATAGACTCGATACAATATCTAGATATTGAAATATATAGATACGTTATCCGATATTCAAAACCGATATCTAGATACGATACGATATCGCTTCAAAGCGATATTACCCATGCCTATAAGTTTGGTCTTCAATATTACTATAACATAATTCATTTCAATAAATAGTTATAACAATTTAACAGTGTGTAACAGATTAAGTTATGTATATTTTAAGTTTAGGAACGTTATTCAAAATGTAAACAAGTAAAACTCAAAAGTCAACAAATCTGAAATGAGAAATCTGTTTGTCTATGCACATATTATGTTAAAATTTGATCTATGCAATTTGCTCTATGGCCAATAGCTATATATATTATATTAAGCTAACCTTCGAGACTAACTTATAAACACTTTAGACAGTACTTCCTACTGAGTACTATAGTCAAAGCACCTGACTTGGGTAAAATGTATTCAGATTAATGATTAAGTATTATGATTACAATATGTAAATATTAATCACGATTACAGTACAACGAAAGTAAACGAAAGAGTAAAGTAAGTTATCGTTAATCTGATTACCTACATATTGCAAAAGTCTACATAGCACGGTTATATAACACTATTGACTTTTGTAACTAAATAAATTGAAATAGAGTACTTTGATTAAAAATTGCAACATTCTAAACAGAACATAGACTTTTTCCTTCGAATAAAGTTATAGTATTATTGTTTTTCTATATATAAACCTGTCTGATACAACTGATGATAATCATTTTATATGGAATTTGATATTCTCTTTGGTAATATTGTCTATATATAACAAATAAATTGTCAAAAAATAATATCGTTGTGTCGTCAGTATAGCTTATTCTGCCTAAAAAATATATAATATATCAATTATTTCCGGTACCTAAATCTTCTAAAATTTGATCAATTTTAAAAATGGTAGCCGTGTTAACTTTTGTTTTACTGGATTAAAATTTATAAATTTGGAACTGATGTCATATTATATTACCATTTTTTTCAGACTTACGATTATTTCGATAAATACACGTTTCTTTGCGAAATGTATGACGAAGACGCTGATGAAATAAAGGAATTAATATTAAACTTTTTTCCATTTGACAATTCGATTCAAGTTATTGACTCAAAAAAGGCTAAAAATCTGGTTAAGCGTGTTCATTTACCGCCTTTACAAATGCAAATGCTACAAATAGGAAATATAGTTAATATATTTTCCAAACTACTCTATATAAGAGACTGTGCACCTGCCACTCGAAAAACTTTATACCATAACATTCAAAGGTATCATTCTTACAAAAAAGTAGTTTTTCCTTAATAATGCTTTAAATGACTTTTCGTGCAGCTGATTTAGAAATAATTATTATTTTTTATCACCTTCTTTTCATTACTTTGAAGTCCATGCAATATGACATGTTAAAGATAAGGGCATATTCATATATATATTAACATAATAATGTTAATCATAATTTATTAACTCAACCAAGTTTATAACTAGAAGCAGACAGCTCTATTTATTATATCAATAATGAGGTGTTTCTATGCAATTTTACTGAACAGGTCAAAAAACTTTTTACAGTACTTTTGCTTTAATAAAACCTGTACCTCCAAGCTCTCATGGTAAAATTATAACATTCATAATGAAAAAAGGTTTTCGAATTGTTCGTATGAAGAATGGAAAAGTAAGCAAAGATTTTGCAAAAGAGCTATATAAAAATCTTTCTGGCAGTAATATGTTACCGTTAGTATATGACACTATTTTTGTGTAATAAAATTATTATAACTTTTGAAAACATCCACAGGACCACCTGAATCAAGTAAATGATGAAGTTCTTTTCCCATTTAATAAAATTTCTCATTTGCTTGTATGAAATTATTTCACCTGAATAAACATCTAAAGGTCTAATTGTTTAGATCCCAAAATCTATCCGAGATTGGGCCAAAAAAAATATAATTCCCTATTAACTGTATAAGTACTCATGTATATTATGTTTCATTAAGTATTTCTCTTTTTAATTTTTAAGTTAATTTATTATTAGATACTGATCTTTTGCTAGTATATTTAGCTCTTTACAGGCTATAGAAAAATATTAACAGTATCGGTTTTTTTTTTTTAAATAAAACGATCCAAATTACGCAAACTTCAAATGTCGATTTGTAGAATTGTAATAGATTACATAACAACTGGAGAAGTGATTGGTTTGGAACTGGTTGCGCCTGATGCAGTGAAAAAATGGCGGACATGTTTAGGGGAAACCGATCCTGCAACCGCAGCACCAGGCACACTACGGCGACTTTATGGAGAAAATAAAGTTAAAAATGTTGCCCATGGTTGTAACACCATAGAAGATGCGGCCCAGGTGTTTTACACATTTTGTACATTTTATATCTTAGTATTTTTTTGAATGATATAAGTTTAATTCCTCTTCTCATAAATTGTATAACAAAAACATTTTACGACAGTATTCAATGTTCACTCAATAATATTTGCGATGCGATGTATAGGTGCATAATAAATAATAAGTATATGACATTAATAAAAAAAGAATAACTTTTAAGGTACCTAACAAATTCATTTATAAGCTCAATAATTAGTTTTTTTTTAGTAAGTAATTTACTTATTTCATAAAATATAAAATTTTAAATAAGTTAAGTAACATTTATTTACTTATAGAAAAAAAAATTATTTAATTATTAATTTCAGATGTTGGATTTATTTTTTAGCTATGATAATGGAGTCCCCAGAATACCTTTCCGGGCGACCTATAAAAATTGTACTTGTTGTGTTATCAAACCACATGTTGTTATTGAAGGAAATTTGGGCGCAATTCTTGAACAAATTGCAACATCTAAATATTTTTACATTTCTGCAATAGCTATGTTTTCTGTAAAACTAGTAAATGCTAAAGAATTTTTTGAAGTTTATAAAGGTGTTTTGCCAGAGTATGAGGTACACCTACACTGGCATTTTTTTTATAAATACATAATTAATAATATTTTTCATCAGTTCAATTACATTTTAAGGCCATGTCTATACACATAGCAGAAGGAAATTGTGTTGCTTTAGAAGTTAAATGTAATGATCCAAATATAAACTGTGTTTGTGAATTCAGAAAACTCTGTGGACCAAGAGACCCGGTAAAGAAAACATAATATTATTTATAATAAACATTGTAAAATAATTAATACTGATAAATAAGAGTCGGTAATGTCTTTAAAAATTTATTTAGCAATTAAATTAAGCTATTTTGTCATATCTCAGGAACTGAGTCGTCAACTATATCCTGATTCAATCAGAGCACTTTATGGAAAAAATATAGTACATAATGCAGTCCATTGTACAGATCTACCAGAAGATGGTGAATTGGAAGTTGAATATTTTTTCAAGTTATTAGCCAATGAATGATTAGAACCTTATAATTATTTTCGTCTGTAGACGTTCCTTATGACAAAATCATTCCCTTCTATTTCAATCTTTTCATACATCCATTTTCTGTTTACCCTAAAAGGTAAAAAAAATAATATTAAATATACTGTTTGCTAAAAGTTTTTAGTAATATAAAGTTAGTATTCAGATTACCTGCATTCATGTCCACATTTGTTAGATGTACATTTTGGACAAGGGAAGTGACACCCAGGACAAACTTCATCTAAACAATCGCAAAGGTCCTTACCAGTAGCAGCTATTTGTCCACGCTCATTATAGATCTTTTTAGTATTGCGACTGAAAAGTTACAATACGGCAAATACATAGCAATTTGTCGTGTAAAAAGATAGATACTTCATATCAATAATATACAATAAATAGATACCGACTTCATAAAATAACTTTTTCGATTCAATTTTCGTCGTTCACGGGCTGATGTTTCCGGATCAAAGTTTTCCAAAAAACGCATTTTGGTGTTGTTTTCTATTTTTTCAATTATGATTTCACAGTTCTTGATTCCGAGAAAATATAATATAATAATATTTAACTTTTGCTTTTTATTACCTACTGGATATTTTAGAATACTTGACACTTTGACAGCTGATATTTGACAGTCGACAGTTCGAAACTATACCTCGTAGACAGGGATGACATCATATCACATTAAAATCAAATTTTGACTAGAATCGTAGACAGAGAAACAAATAGACCAAGGGGCCGTGAAACCGCGATTGAGACAGAGATAGTTTGTTTATGTGTGCGTATAATGTTGCCATAGTAACTGCGTTCCCTGTTTTGGGAGATAAATAATTTTCAGAATTTAATTAAAACAAAATAAGTTTATTAAATTTTACTTTTTAATATTTATTATACTTTTTTTTTAATTAAAATATTTTTTTGTTTTCCAACCACACCCAAAAACTGTTGCATTGTTTGTTTTTATTTCCGTTATCAATAGTACTTCAGCATCTTAAATGGTACTGGATTAGCATTCTCCTTAGAAGTTGAAATCAAAAATACTCAATTAAATTATTACTAAAGAATGGTTGCCACATTGATTTCTATGTTAATCTCTTGACTCGGAATGTAATAATATTATAAATTCATGAAGAATGTTAAATAATGGTGTCGTTAGGAAATTATAAAAAAGAGAACGAATAAATAAAAATAACTACTAAAAAATTATTATTTAGTTATTTTTTAGTAGTTATTTTTATTTATTCGTTCTCTTTTTTATAATTTCCTAACGACACCATTATTTAACATTCTTCATGAATTTATAATATTATTACATTCCGAGTCAAGAGATTAATCATATCTTTTGTCCCTTATCGCGTAACCAGTTTTAGTATTACTTGATTAGCGAAACAAACTTGACAGTTGGTGCGTTCATTGTGTTTATCGTTCAATTTTACTTATTTTTATGTTAGAAAGTGATCCTAATCCAGTGAAACAACAGAGAACCAATCCTTATATCATATCGTCGGTTATACAATGGTGCATTGTCGTATTAAGTTTGTTTCGCTACTTGAGTAGCCGGCCTTGATAAAACTGGTTACGCGATAAGGAACAAAAGATATGATAATTCTATCTCTGTCTATACCATTTGTAACGTCATTCGTCATTGCGTCTATTAGTTTCTCTGTCTACGTTGAGCGCAAAATATTTTGCTAATGTCACGTATAAAATAGATGACACATATGATAAGATTATTCGGTTTCAAATTTTGAATCGTTTCATGATGAGTGACTGGACATTTTGGTAACGTCATATATCACGAATCTGTTGCAGTGGTTTGATAACCACTGCAACAGATTCGTGATATATAAATGGAAATCCAAAAGTCCTATTCATTTAAGCATATATGAAACACACACTTTGGCGTTAATTTCAATGTCATGACTTAGCCCATTCGTTATCTGCGTCCCTGCAGGAGTGTATGGGAGTGTGTATCTTCATAATGAAGTAAATGCTTGCAAAATGAAAAACTCAAACCACGTGGCTTTAACTTTATACACATTTTAACATATTATATTTTTTAATTATATTATTATTAAACAGCTGGTTCTGGTAATCTGTAAAAGTATCGGTATCAAATAAAATACATATTGATACATCGATATTTTTTGTCGTACATATATCCGATTCATGACGACGTTCGACCTTTCGACAATGTAATTTGACATTTAACATCAATGTGAGCACGTTGTTGTGTTTGCTTTGTCAAAAGTGAAGCTAAAATCATATGTAGTGGTTAACTGGTTAAACATTAATATTTAATGTGAATTTATTTAATATTAACTTCTATTATATCGCTTTTATTTACGCTTGTATATTACAATAATTAATTACTTAAAATCATGGCTGACACAAGTACCAAGGAATCATCCGTTACAAAAGTTCCTATGATATATGTCTGTGGCGGTAAAAACATTCTCTTTATTTTTATTACAAAAACAACATGATGCAAAGTTACTATGTTTTATTTGAAATTATATTGTTTTTTTCTATATTAAAATTTCCTTGGATTTGACCGTTGACTTGCTTGATCTTAAGCATCGACACGGTCTAAGATGTAGCACGCTTGCCTAAAAGAAACCTGTTCACTCTGGATTTGCCTTTTGGCTAACTAATTAAATTTATATTTTGCTTGTCTAGATTGTTAAATATAATTATATATATAAAATATGAATTGTAATCTCGTCTCAAGTATCTTATATACTCTATATAACTATCGTAATATTTAGCTTATATTCATGTTTTTATATTCCAGAATGCCACAGAGAAAATGAAATTAAACCAAGAGATCCCATACGGTGTAGAGAATGCGGATACCGAATTATGTACAAGAAAAGAACAAAAAGATGTATCCTTTTAATAAATAAATCTATGTCAAATATAAGACAAGATTTTAAGAGTGAATTAAGGTTTAGGCCCAGACCTCATGAAATTGGTTGTCCGTCATATTAAAGAACAAAGGTTTAAGATCTTCTTTATTTTATGAATCTAATTTGCTTTTATAGTATGAATATGTTAATTGCATAAATAAATTTATTTTATTTAAATAATGAACTAGATTAAATTAAATGTTAGGAATACATATTAACACTAAATAGAATAGAAACTACAATATTAGGGCAGTTAGTTAGTTTGGTAATAAGCATTACAAATATGTGTAATAACATGGTAACAGCCTGTAAATGTCCCACTGCTGGGCTAAGGCCTCCTCTCCCTTTTTGAGGAGAAGGTTTGGAGCTTATTCCACCACGCTACTCCAATACAGATAGGTGCAATACTCATGTGACAGAATTTTAGTAAATTAGACACAAGCAGGTTTCCTTACGATGTTTTCCTTTACTGAATAGCATGAGTTTTTTTTTACACTTAATAGGCAAGCATTTGACTGTTGACTTGCCTGATCTTAAGCATCGACACGGTCTAAGATGTAGCACGCTTGTAAAAGAAACCTGTTCACTCTAGATTTGAAGACACCAACATTGTACCTATCAGGAAATATGGACTGAGGCAAAGCATTCCAGTTTCACAGTGCGAATGATGAATGTGGAATCAAAGCGCTTCATACTTTGTTGGGGAATTTCCACTGTGTACCTATGGCGCTTTAGTCGTGTTTGCCTGGCCGTTCGATAGTAAATTAGTTCATGTAATTCCTGCGCACATTCTCCGAAATGTGTCCGATAGAAGACTGACTGAATTCACATGTTCTTACCACTGGGTCAACTCAGCTTTTCTTTTTGTTTAATTTCGCATTTAATAATTTTGGCAATAAACAGGCATTTTTACATTAATTATTAAATAGTCTTCCAAAATAAATGTTTGGAATATGCACAGTGGTATCTAACGGCAGTTCCTATGTTTTAAAGGCAGAAAGAGGTCGCATTACACAAATTATATTTTCTACTGTGTTATCTATGTAACACCTACCTGACAATCAATTTTATCATTTAAAAAATAACTGGTTACTGAGCAAACTTCAATACTTTGTTTCTGTTCCAGTTTGAGTGGTAAATTAGAATATATATAAGGAGCATAATTTTGTGACTTTTTTATTAAAGTAAATTTTACCTAAATTAAATTATATTATGAGAAAGAATATTTTAAGTTTCATATTAAATAAATAAATATTTACAATACCGATAGCTTTTTATAAAAGACATATGTCCTGTTTAAGAAGGCCCTGAGGAGGAGAGCAGCCGGGATGGCTTTGTGCTGCTATACATAATAGAAAGAAAGACATTGTTCAGTTTTGTGTCAGCGGGTCCTTACTGGTCCTGGAAGTTATCTATGGACTTTGTTTATGGTCTGAATGTGACCCTATATAACTGTGGAATGCTTTGCCTGAGTCCGTATTTCCTGAGAGGTACAATGTTGGTGTCTTTAAATCCAGAGTAAACAGATTTCTTTTAGGCAAGCGTGCTACATCTTAGACCGTGTCGATGCTTAAGATCAGGCAAGTCAATGGTGAAACAATAGCCTATTGTGTAAAAAAAAAATTGTCATGCCATTTCAGCTTGGATTTTAATATTAGCTTTAAATAAGTATATCATTCAAATATTAGTGTAAACTGGGTTAAAACAAACCTTGGTCTTCAGTGCTTACTGCATCTACTCTAATAATTATTCAAAATATATACATATTTGGTTAATATGGGATAGAATACTCGACAATTTTTTTTTGACATGGATATATTATGTGTGGTGAAACTTTTACTTATTTTTATAATATATTTTTCATAATATTAACTAACGATTTTTTTACGCAATTTATTCGCTCATATCGCATCCTCTCCGTTACCTAATAAATCAGTGTGGGACAAGACTCCTCCAACATAGAGTTTGCGAAGTCCACGCGGGGCAAATTCATATAAATTAATAATAACCAATAATCATTTAAGTACTGCATTTTACAACAAGTAGTATTCTTTGTACTTGATGATTTATGATGGAATAATTTAAGATATCCCTTATTATTATAAGAATAGTAGAACCTACTATTATTGTGGCTATTGATTGTGTTTAATTACGTAGACAACTATACTAGTGTACTGTTGCTTACACTAATTTTAAATTCATATGAATCGTGAAATATATATATAATGCAAATTTCCTTAACTAGATTTTCAGTGGTGGTATTTGATGCGCGATGATTTGAAGAAAATAAAATAAGTGTTGTAATTTTACATTTACTTTAATCTTATCATTATAAAATATCCATCCATATAATGTATAGTAAACAATAAATGGGCAAATATTTGACATATCCTTTTTTTTTATTTAACTTTGCCTTTATTTCTAAGAGAATATAAAAATACTTATATCCATACAAGTTGCCTTCATTTTATTATCAGTTGTATACAATTAGAGTGTATCATATAAACTGAATTAGGAATTCCAATTTACTCTTAAGTTAAAATTGTATAGATAAAAGTTTGAATTTGTGTATACAAATCAAATTAAAACAATCATAAAATAACTATGTACCCAAAAGCAGGAATATATTATTTTAAGAGTGAAAATGACAAATTATTGTAAAAAGACTGACTTTATAACCAAAAACTAGAAGATTTATAATTAATATTATATAAACATACATATTAATATTGTAAAATAGACACAGATTGTCTTTTTTTAATCAGTATAGGTTAAATTAACGAATACTATTACAAAAATATTTCATCTCTGTTATTAATATTTTAATTACAATCTAATCCATCCTTTTGTAATAAAGATGCAACAAAAGAACTTTAGGCCTTATTAATTATATAGTATTACATTGGTCAGGTCACACATGGAACATTAGTTGGCAACAAGAATAAAATTTTTAGTTTTCTATAAACACCAGTACGGTTATGTAAATCTGTTGACTATTAAAATTCTATGTAACTTTCCTACGGTATAAACAGTTTGTTGAATAGCTATCAAGCCAACAACAACAATGTGCGACCAGACATGGCTTGATTCCTGATGTGGAACTAGTTTTTTATGAATAAAAATACATAAGTCAAATATTCACCCATATGAAGAGTAACTAGTATAAAACAAATATCTAGCACAAGTACTATTTTTTCGATATGGAAGACTCTTCAAATATCTTTATCTAAATTTCGTTTGTGGAAGTTGATATGCCAATTACATTAAAAGATACTTTAATGGATTTTGGAAGTAGTTGTTCAGTGTAAATACAGGTATATATTTTATAAAAATACATACAAAAGAGTAATAACTATAGTACTACACTTTTTAAAATGTAATATGTTTCATTGATATTTTAAGCATAGTTTATCTTAAATGGACCACATTACTAGAAGTTTTGAAAAACCTGAATGAAAGTCATAACCTGTTTCTTGCCTCAAATTCAAGAAAGTTATTTAACAAATATCCTCATGTCACCCTAAATAGAGCTATAAGTAACAATATGTAAGCCTTATACTGGAAGCAAATATAACATTATTAAAATTACTTCAATTTGAGATATTTACATGATACTCTCCAAAACTATATGTAACATAAAATACAAATATGTATATAATTAAAGCGCATCATTTTGTTTTCACACACTTCTGAGTTAAACCCCAGTATGAATAATTACATCTTAACTTAAAAATAAAAACAAAATTGCACATAAAATATTCTACTTAGTTTAATTTTGGCACTAATTATCTGTGGCACTATAATTAACTTGTGTTTCTATGTCCTGACCATCACTATTTTCAATAGTTTTTATATCACTATCTCGCACATTGTCACACGTCTTTTCCGATATCACAGCGTCTTCGTCTTCGGAAGACTCCCTGCCCGTCAGTGGTGGGACTACGATCGAACCGTTTGGCTCACGATACTCTAGCTTCGACGGATCCTTTTCGTGCAACTTCCTCGCTAGCGATTGTAGGCTGGCCAGTGAACTTGCACAATCGGTCGTATCAATATCTGTCAAACTTAGGCCAGCTCGTTCGATTTCGGTAAAGGTACCGAAAGGTAATTTGAATAAACACTCAAGCCTCATTACATGCATCTTGCTTCTAAGATGCTTTGCTAAATGTCCATGTATTCGAAAAGCTATATTGCAATCGGAACAACGAAACGGTCGTGGGTTAAAAGATGTCGCTGCGCCGAATGTCGACGTCATTGAAACTTTATTGTGATGAGAACCTGATCGCTCATGCTTTTGGAGATGTCCCCTTGTTCGAAAACTAACAGCACATACACTACACCTAAATGGTCTTTCCATGTAATGTATATTGAGGTGCAGTCGTAACTGGGATGGTTTAGTGAAAGTTTTATTGCAAAAGTCGCAAACTCTTCGACCATCCTCCATCAGTTTCCCCGGTGAGTAGGAAGATGTTCCTTCAAAGTCTTTTCCTTTCGTAACTTTGAAAGCTACTCCTCCGACCCCAATAACTACTTTAGACGCCACAGAATCATATTCTGAAGGTGCTAATTTTATTCCTTCACCTTCTATTATGTCGTCCACCTTACATTTTTCTTCTATACTTATTTTTCCACTATTACTTTCATCACTTGATAAATCTGGATGATTCTGAATGGAATCATCAAGAGTTTTCATCATATTGATTCGGGCATGTTTTAAATATTCTGATACTACGTGTTTAGCATTTTCAGAATTGGTACTTGGTGTACGCGCTCTTATTTCACTGTTAATAGGAACAGTGTTTTGAGAATTTTCACTGGCATTAGAATTTGGTATTTCTTTTCCATTTGTCAAATTGGAATTAACATTTGGAGAGTTATTTAATAAATGAACATTTTTATGACTCTCCACAGAGTCATTTTCGGTAAACATGGAATTTTCTAGCTCCATTTTTTTGATTTTAGGATTGCATGTTAACTGACTTTGTTTTATTTTTGTGTCCAACAAGGCTCGCTCTGTTAAATATGTGTGTAACATTGGCTCACCATTAGCCCATTGACTTTGATGTTGAGGCAGTTTAGCTGTATTTGAAGCCAATGATGCTAAAACACTAGATTCTCTTGCAGTTGGTATCTCTGGCATATTTGTAGGAGTTTTTAATTCGCTCTTACTCAGATCCATTGGCTCATTGTCCGTATCTATTCTTGAATCAAAAGTAGGTGTACCAACAACTTGTACTTTTTCCGCAGAGCTTTCAATTAAAGAATTATCCATTAGGATGGGCGTATAAGGATATGTCGAAGGTCTAGCACTAGTTATTAGACCAGGAGTAGCTGATGTAGCTGGTCTACTACTACCCAAGGACAAAAGACAATGGGCGGCCTCATGTTCTGGTAAACGAGACTTGTAAATTTCTGTATCTGAAAAAAAAGACAATTCTTTAACATATTTAAACAAACGCGACAAGCTCTTAACGGGCTGATAAAAAATTGTATATTATAATACAACGGAATCATATATTTCGTAAAATTATATCAATAATTAAAAAGATTCAAAAGAATGCATGACTTATTTTTATTTTAAATAAACTTACAAATATTAAATTGACTTACCACTCGATTCCGTTTCGCCTTCGTTACCCTCGTCGCCTTCCGAATCGGTGTCATCATCAGTTTCGCCTGAACCTTGAGACATTTCAACACCTTCAATGTCAGTTCCTTCGTTTGGATTTATGCCTAATTCGCAACATTTTTTATAATGTGCTTTACTTTTCATATGCTTTGTCAAATTTCCTTTGGTTTTAAAACTGAAATATAAAAAAATATATATAATATATTATGTTATTTTTACATTGTTATATTTTAATCATATTATTACAATTATAAAAAGAAAGGGTTTATTTGTTTGCTTTTGGAATGGGGGAATAAACTCGTAATATAATAGCAATAAAACTTTTAGGTCATAGCTTATCGTTTCTAGATTGCCATTAGCTTATTATTATTAATTTGTTTATAGTTTTACATGTTTTTATTGACATTTAATTTAGCTATATCTTTAATATAGGTTCTCTAAGAATTTCGTTATTACAACATTTTAAAGTAAAATCACGATGCAAGACAAGTTTTAATGCGTAAACACCGTATAAGATTACTTGTGCTTGTCACAATAATATTAAGTTGATTATAAGTGTTAAAAGACCAACAATATTTGGAAAATTCAAAAAAATGTTTAATTGTTTCCAAAAATTAATCCACGCATTTGCGACGATATAACATACATGAACGAAAGAAATGGGTGAATGTCACGACACGTTACAAGTCAGTACTTTTTTATTAACTACATATATGAAGTGCCAGACAATATTAGCACATAATAAAAATATCCTATTATAAGCATCGCCACCACTTCTAATAGTTTATTCAAGTATATTTATTGAGTAGCTTTACAATAATATTTACCTGAATACGCAATGTATGCATGTGTAGGGCCGTACATCAGTATGTGTTCGTATATGTTTCTTTAACATAGAGGGTTTCTTGCATCGAATTCCACATTCTGAACAAACGTATCGTCCCCGACCACGGCCGCGTACGTATGTGTATTCTTCGTTACTCTCAAACCCTCCAGCAAGTTCCTTTTTAGGTGTCGATGTATTATCTGATAAATTTTTGAGTTCTTCTGATTTTTTCGTGTCTAAAAGATGTATGGTCTGAAAATAATATATAATATATATCAACGAAAATATAAATAATACAACCTTGAATTAGTTAATTCGCACTTAACTAACGAACCATAAAGCATATTGTTGCGCATTACTTAAAATAATAGTCAAAACAATGATTAATATGGTAGTATATGAGAGCTACATCATGTAAGACGGAAAATTATGTATTACACTTTTAAAAAAAAAAAGAACAAGTAACTTTATTTAAATAACAAGTCACATCGCTGTAGTGTTCAAAGATTATTTGAGTTGCCGTTAAAAAATTATAACTTGAATATTTAAAAAAGTAAAAGATATATAATAAGATTTAAAGAAAAAGATAAATGAGTCAATAATACTTTCCTTGCTAATTAATGAATAAATGCCGAATATTGTGCGTACGAATATTCTATTTTATATATTCCGGAACCGTAGGTTCTTTAAAGGGTCACGTTGTACACAATAGAAATGACCTATTTTCAAATTAATTGAATTATAATTTTGTATACATAAACTTGGTTATTAAACCAAAACTACTACACAAAATTACAAAATTACTTTCACAAAATGTAGAATAGTTTTTTGTTATAACGTATTTTATGTAATTTTATTTATTTTCTTAAGTTTAATTATTATATATAAAAAAAATTGAATTTACAATATATTCTTTAAAACACAGTATGCAATAGTAATATAAAATTTAATATTTACAATACTTTTTGGTGTATAAAAGGACTGACGTAAACTTTTATTTGGATGACTTCATTTATTTGAACACATATAGCACGGTGTCCACTATGCAATATATTTTATCGTATGATAAACTCTTGTTTTAAGCGATTTTAATATGAATATGGTAAAAATTAATAGTTTGATTAAAGGGAATAATTAAATTCGTCACATATGGATGTTACCGGTTACTTGGCGACGCATTATTACTTAATATTATAAACTAACCTAACCAATGTTAAATGGCGTAAAGCGCATCAAATAATTCAGTGAATTAAGCTTCAATGAAAATGTATCTTCAGAATATGTTTATTTAAATTTTTAAACCACAATCACATAAATAAAATTAACAAAATATAATAATTAGTACCTGTTTGCTGTCCTTCGAATTCTTATTCCATTGCGATGAATGAGTCAATATGAGATCCTGTTTAATCACAGCGACGGCCACGTTTTGCGGTCGATGACGTGAGTCATATAAAGACATAGCAGACGATGCTGACAGTCCCAGCGGGTCTGGCGTCAGCTCAGATAATAACTGTAAACATAGTCATGTATTTACCACACAATCAACAACACGATATATGGGTAACTTCCGTTCAATATATCAATCGTAATTACCTGCCAATTACTATACATGGACAGAAAATGTTGATTTGGTACATATGTCGGCTGTGGGCGATTGATAGTACAGTAAAAGACTTTTGTGGAGCACTTGAGACCTAAGTATGTATATGCATTGCCGTTTAAATAGAGTTGCCCATAAGCTTTAGCTGGACGAGGTGTTTCCGGAGATACTAATGGCATCGTGTTGGCATTTGGAGTTATTCCGTGATGCCTCTTCGGGGTAAATGTTCCCGGTTTTAACGGCAGAGTGGACGGTCTTAAAAACTTGGGCTTTCTTTCTTCTGAAATAGTCTTAACTGCAACATTTTTTTGAAAATAAGATGTTTCTGATCTTTCATTTTGATTAGAAATTAATGAGGTTTCTTGAGCATTGCAATTTTTTTGCACTTCTGATGAGCTTTGGATTTGATTATTATAAATTTCTGCCTTGGTTATTAAATTCTCGAAATTATAGCTTTTTATTTCATTCTCTAATTTAATATCGACATTCTTGGGTGTGGTTTTACATTTATTAAATAAATAATTTTCATTTTCTCTCAAAACGGCAATTTTCGGAAGACCATCTGCGTGTCTTTTTATAGCTACATCGGTACGTATGGCAGTGGCTCTAATATTATTATTGAATGAAAAAGATTTTGTGATAATAGGTTCCTCAGCGTGTTTAATTTTTATTATTGGTATATTTTGTAGTTCTGTGTTAAAGTTATCTTTATTCTGGTTAAATTTTTCTGTTTCTGCTTGAGAAGTTCTAAAATTCGGACTTCTGAGTACCTTATCGTAATTTAATATCGTAATTCCTTTTCCGCTTGACATGTTGAAAGGCAAAATATCTTGAGAATTTTCTGATGTGCCTTTTAAGATATTTTTCGAATTTTCGTTGTTTTTTAATTGTGAGTTTGAATTTCCGACAAATAAACCTGGTGTAGTGGGTCCAGGTATTCCTGGTACATGCGGTATCAATTTCCCACCGTGTAATATAGTCGTTGCTCCATTTGGTGATGATGAC
This sequence comes from Nymphalis io, assembly GCF_905147045.1. Classification (NCBI taxonomy): domain Eukaryota; kingdom Metazoa; phylum Arthropoda; class Insecta; order Lepidoptera; family Nymphalidae; genus Nymphalis; species Nymphalis io. The sequence goes on from NC_065888.1 coordinate 9,837,939, forward strand.
GGACTCAAAGGAGGTAAAGTTAACGGATTATATGCCGTAATGGCACTAAGTGGTGGAAATTGAAAATGGCTTATATCATGAATATTGATCAAGTTGCCATTTTGAGTATTGGGCGTAGAAATTCTAGGAGTTTGGCTTTGAGGTGTGCTTATTGCTTCTTTTGGTGTTGGAGGATTATGTACTATCGTACCACCAGAATGAAGACCCGATCTTACTACAACGCTGCTTGCTTCGGAATCGTTACCATATTTTGAAGGTGAAATATTTTGATGAATTAAAATTGGAGATAATTGTGTTTTACTCGGTTCAATGCGTAAAGTGGTCGTGCTGCCAGAGTGATCGAGAATTTTTACTTCACCTCCAAACATTTGCAGTGATGTAGAGTTATTTCGTATATGCGGGGAAATTTCTTCCATCGATCTTAAGGAAGATGTATTAATTTCCAAGCATCTTATTTTTGATTGAGTATATAGGTCACCAGAGCGTGGTGACATGCTATCAAGCGGTCTTGGACTATATGTATCCGTTCTGCTATCAAGCCGTCGTTTTGGGCTAGGTTCTTTGGATTTTATTCTTAAACTTTCAGTCTTTCTGTTGAACTCTGATGGAATTCGGGTATCCACAAGTCTCGTGTTACCAAGTAGTGGTCCTGGAGATGGTAAAGGAGCGACAATGTCGTTGCACTCTGGCTTTAGAATTATAAGATTATCTGGTTTACTTTTTAATGGAGGTGACTTTGTAGATATAGCTATTCTGGAAGTCATTGAATTTTCGGGCAATCGAACATTGATGGAATTACTTCTAACAAAAATATTTTCGGGTCTCACACATTTTATATCTTTTTGAGTATTACTGATTAAGGTGGAATTATTAGTCACGTTACCTTTACAATAATACAACCTATGAATATCTAAATTATCAGCACTTCTATATACGATTTGACATAAAGGACAAACGTATAGAGGTCCTAGAGCATCATTTAAATCGCTTGGAGCGTTAAGTCCATTTGCTTTAGTTTTAAGTAGAAGATCCTTTATTATAGAGCCCTCAGGGTTTAAAGGATGTTTTTGTTCTTCGACCATCTGAGCAAAACTTTCTGAATGTGATCTTTTTCTTACCAAGTTGTCTGATTCATAAATATTTTTCGTTAAATTCAAAGGTGTCGCTTCAGATTTTACCTCTAAATCATTTATAAATTGTTTGCTTTCTGCAATTTGCTTAATTTTACCATACTTTTTTTGTAAAGGGGTTTCAATAACATCAACTATGGCTTCATTATCTGATATTATTTTAGAGATATGTTCCGTAAGAAAATCAGCATTTTGTGAAATAGTCTTTTTTATCTTATCTCTTTCATCATTACTCTGATAAAAAGCTGCTCTGAACTTGGGTTTATAAATTGTTTTTGATTTTTTACTATCATTTAAAGACGAAACTGTGTTCATCGAATCATATGTTAATTCAGGGGAAGAGAACTCATTCGGTCTATTATTTTCTAAGCGTATTATAGGAGTATCAGAACCAGTGTCTGATATTGAAGTAGGTGGCATTGACGTATCACTCTCTGAACCACCAGATAAGTCTTCTTCGTTAATAGTAGCAGAAACGTCTGCTCCTTGTAATCTTAAAGCATGTGTTCTTGATCTTCGGTGTTTGTACAAATTTGACTTTGTCTTAAAAGCAAATCCACAAGGTATACAGGGATACGGTCTCTCATTAGTATGAGCTCTGATATGTTTTTGTAGAACTGAAGGCTTGGCACATGATAATTTACAGTAAGGGCATACATATCGCCCAGAACCTCCACTGTAAGTTTCTTTAATAAAATCATTTTCAAGATTTTCAGTCTTATTTAAAAATTCTTCAGAAAAACTGGTCTTACCAGATATTTGAACAAAACTATTTACATCACTTAACCTAAAATTTTCATCGTTATAATTAGTTTGTACATTTTTTTCCGCTTCCAAGCCTTGTTTATCGTATTTATCTTTGATTTTTTCTATTTCTGGGTGAGCTGCTGCAATACTTCCATTTGTTATAGTAGAACTGCAAGTGGCATGTACATGTTTCGTTTCTTTTTGCCCATTATCTTCGCCTTTGATTGAATTAGATGGTATCATCGACAATGTTGATGCCATTTTTTTAAACTTTTTATGAAGATAACTGTGATCATTGTTATTGGAAAAGTCATTATCCAAACGTTTTTCCTGTGTCAGCGGCATCTTTTACGCGACTATTATACCTGTAACAATTGAAAATGTCAATTATAACAAAAAATATTATAATATATTTTCTAGTCGAGTTTTTTTTTTAAGAAAGAGGAGAATTCCGTACATGAGTATCGAAAATTATCCCCTAATTTATATTTATTAAAATTCATGTTTCTATACTTGGTTCCAAATAAATTTTGCAAGAAATTAGTATTTCATTTTAACAGGTTTTTTTAGTATTCTCTATGAATTCACAACTTTACACTTTTGATATAATGTAAAGGAAATGTCTATATTGTTTATGTAATTGTTCAATATTTTAGCGAAAATAAAAAAAGGAAAATTTTTCATATAAGCTTTAAATCATTTTACGATCTCAGACTTGCGCCATGCATTCTCTTTGCACACTGAATCTTAGTTTCTCATATCATGTACAAACTAAGGTTTATGTATATTTTTAATGAATTAAATTATCAGAGCAACTGTGATATTATTGATGTTTGAACTTTGAAACCGAACACGTAACTACAAATAATTTTTATCTTTTTTTTGTTATGATAATAACGGAATCATTACTATTATTAATAATAACAAATATAATATGTACCTAATAGTTTGTAAAATAAATAAAAAAACAGGGCGTGAACGTGCAATACAGCGCGTGAGACAGAAAAAAACTGGTATGAAAATTATTAATTTTTAATAAACCATTATTTGTAAATCATTATAATCTGTCTAAACCATTATTTGTAAATATTTTCCACAAGTCAACGTAACTATTTAAATAGTTTTTAAAAAGTCAAGTTTTTTTTTTCGAAACTTTTCAACAATTGTAATATTAGTTTTTGTTAGCATTAAATCAAAGAATACAAAAATATGTTCCGTTTAAAAATAACATTTTTTTTGCCCTTGGCAATGGCAACAGGCATTCGTAACATCAGTATCAACATACAATATACATTCGCGCAAGAAATTGAGATGGAATAGTTTGTACTTATGTGACGATTCTTCTTTAATAAGAAATAATAATAATAATACAGGTAATATTATTGTATTACGCAAAGTTTAAATGTCAAGGCTTGTGCTATTTATAGTATATATACATATACATATATATATATATATATATATATATATATATATATATATATATATGTGTGTGTATATACTATACATATATATATATACCTTCAATTTAATTTTAAAATAAAAAAAGTCATGTATGATCGGAATTATTTACATAATTACTTAAAACTATAAAATTTCAAAAATATTCTCCACTTTCATAATCCTTAACAAATTTATACCAAATTTATAGATATATGATAATGTATCTATAATAATTACACAACATATATTGTATGTAATTTGTACGTGTACATGAACGGCAAAAATATATAGCGGCTTACGTTATACGCATGTATGTACTAAATTAACAGATAGTCGCTAATGTCATCAAAAAATAATAACTCCCTCCTCATAATATTATACTTGATAAACTTTAAGATTATCTAATTATATTTAAGTGATATTTTATTTAAAATTATGACAATTAAAGAGCTTGCATTAATGTAGTAAAAATATATCAATGATTTATTTTGTCATTACATAAATTATGTTTTTCGTTTGCCCGTTTCATCATTGTAAGTCATCACGTTTTCCCAGAATAAAAACAGTTAAATCAAAGACAAATAAAAGGTGAGTAGGTTTCATTTATTTAAATATGTTAATTAAAAACAATTTCATATAATTTATTTTATTCACACTCACTGTATTCTTCATGTATAGAAAACTTGACTAATTTCTGAACTTTTTGCACCTTATTAATATTTTAGATAACAATAACAAAATTCTTTTAATTGTTAAGAGTAGGTATAAACATAACATCTTGATTCCGCAACTGTTTGACGCAGAGCGCATGTGCTGCTCTACTCTGTTATGTCGAATATTACGATGTGACATCATCGTGACGTAAGCACGAACTTGCGCTTTGCAAACGAGGATATCCCCGTTTTTTCTTAGAATCTGTATCTGCCAGCGTATATTAATTGATATCCTATTATATCAATTAAAATATTTATTTATTTAGTGTTTAAACGATTCATATAAAATACATATTTCTATTTGTTTTTCCAAGTCTTATGATTGCTTACATTTTATATTTTTAATTATATATAGATACATATTTAAATAATTTGGTACTTATCTAGAAAAAATACGATTATGATCATTTTTAATAACTAATAAAAAAGTCACTTTTATGTAATTATTATGGAATTTACATCCTTTTTTTATCATTAATAATAATCAAAACACTATTTCAAAAGATTTCACATTTGTATATTATATTGCTTCCATTTGCCTTTATTATAGTATATCGCATTAAGAGAGCGAGATGTGAAAATGCAAGTGTGAGTGTTCATCTAGATACAATCCAAATACATGTAGTGGTACGAGTGACGACCTCGCTTTGCGCTCACTCGAGGCATTTGTGGAGGGCTGCGTTGCTGCGTTCTGAGAAGGCGTTACAATTTCTGAGAACCGGAGACAAGCAAGCCGCTCAGGTCGTTTATAACGAACGAGCAAATGAGCGCAGTACGCATTACGCACACAAATGTAAACGATTGCTCTGTTACCTAGATCAGTATATAGCTGTGACTCGCTTTGTGGCTATGTGCCTTTTTTATTAACATAATTCCGATTATATTATATTCTGACACTTGTGAATTCATTTCATTCATTACAAGAGGATTAACAATATAAATATTTTAAATTAAAATTAAGGTACATACAATAAAAAATACCCCATACACTTACAAGCTGTTAGTTTATGCTTTTGTAAAAAAAATGTGTGAGAGACAAAGGAATCCCGATGGTCGGCCGCCGCCCGCCGGCCTGGCGCCAAGCCAGGCGGCCCTGGTGACGCCTGTGTCTGCCGCCAGCACGCCGCCAGCCTGTTTAGCCCTACTAATTTTATGTACCTAGTTCTATGTATACATTCCTATAGACATATCTGAATCAGTTGATTTAGGGTATATTCCGTATACCTAGGCGACATCTACTAAGATTCATTTTTTCGTAGTGAAGGTTTGATTTTGTTTAATGGATATTACTAATCTATCCCGCTCATATCGAGAATTCGCCCTTGGCCGTTGACAAGCAATGGATTACAAATGGTTTGCATTTTGCAATTATTAATACCTACGTATTTGATGTAGTAACAGTTAAGACGAAAATTATCACACTGCAGTTATTTTGCGGCTATAGAACGTTTTAATTCATCACAGTCATATAATTATGTGAAAATAAATTATGTACACATCTTTAAAATGGTAAAGCTATTGTAAATAAAATAATAATATAAAAGCTGCTTTCAAGTAGGTATTTAATGTGTGGCATATTTGACTTGGCTGTACAAAAACAATGATTTCCCAAAGATTCGACGTTTAATTTAGGATTAATGTTGTGTTATGTTAAAAATAACAATATTTTTTATTATTTACTCCAATATGTAAAGACCACTTAAGCATTATTATGTTGATAAGGCCTCACATAATATTAACCGATCAGTTTCATACAAAAACCTAAACATTACGAGTAAAATTATTTAAATTTACGAATTATTAAAATGTAATGAATAAGAGATTAACTTAAAATACCTTACCAGCCGCGGGACAATAAATCAATCCACCATTATATTGGGAGTATTCTTGATATCATTTGTTTACTCCTTCTGAACATATGTCAACAAGTCCGATAGGCTGCATTTCACCCGCGCGCAAGTGAATCATCGTTAATAATTGCGCGACGATCCACGCCACGACACACACACTTACATACACCTTTTGTATCGTCACACTTGTGTCACTTACACTTCGGCAGAAGAATACCACTCTCTTTTTTGCGTATGATAATTATTGGTTTGTACGTAATTTCCTATTTTATCTATGAACCGTGAATGTATTTCTGACAAACGCACATTCCAACGAGCGACGCACGTTACCACGCCGCGGCTGACTGTTCAACTGTTTTTAGTTGTACTTTGTCGTTGGTTCGTATCGTTTCGTTCCGTTCGGCTGTAAGCTACCTCCCCTCTGCCCGCGATCTCTCCGCGCGCCTCTCTGACTATACGAGTGTGCGCTTGCTGTAAAGAAGTGATTCATGGCGCGTTCTATCTATCTCCTTCCTTCACCGCAACCGGATCGGTCGCTCGTCGTAATCTATTTATACATATCTATGCACGGACTTTAACACTGCGATTACAGTACCATCTTTTACAAATTTACTATAATATAGTAAATTGTAAGCTATTTCCTTAGAATTTCTAAAAAGATAAACAAACCTGTAGGACGTGAAGATGGTTAAACATCCTAATATCGATGTACTTCCTTTTGTACAAAATAATACATAATTACCTACTTTTATCTATTTGTCGACAGTACTTATTATTACAGAAGGTATATATATTTTGCAGATCACGTTTTTCATGACAAACCTGGGTTACGGTTGTTATTTTTTACAAAATTTATATTAATATGAATGGATGAACAAATAAGTAAAATACCTATCGATATACTTTTCAAGTATGTAGACATCACTATGATAGTATCACGTTCACCACATTTATTATTATTATTGCACTTGGTTAATATTTCGTAAATCGCCTTTATAATGTTGTTTAAGTCAAGAAATTATTGACTACAGGTTCCATTCGTATAATTTTAATGCAGCAGTGATTTCGTAACGGTTGCGCCCGACTAGAACGGGTATCGGCTTTATGTGCCACTGTTCATTTTACATTCTCTACATAAACAACTGAGGCGCATTTTTATTCTTTATAGGAAGTTTTTTGTATAATTATTTAATAAATAAAAATTTAAATTTGTAAACAATTATATACAACAATCTATATATGTATAAATTGAAATATTTAAGCAACGAGTACCTATTGAACTGGCATTTTCCTATATTTAACTTATCGCTTGAACTCGATATCGCTAAGACCTCTTTATCAAATTGCTAGTAACTATATTACTTATTTTGCTTAAAGACAAATAAGATCGCGTCATCATGGATCTTAATATTTAGTAACTAAACTATAAGATGATAAGCAACAGTGGAGAAACTCCTCAGTACTCGAGTCAGATATGAATGTATAAACACATTATTTGCAATGATAATTCAAGGCGCTTATCACTTGTGCGGAGGCGATGACGCACGCGCTATGTCGATAGCGCGCAGTCGCTCGATTCTTGGTCAGGAAACTAGTGATACATGGCACATCGAGACCGACAATGTTCCATAAAAATGTGCATATAAATAATAATCATAATATAAGTAGGTAAAAATTTAAAAAAGGTAAGCCAAAATTTCTTAATAAATTTTGTTTAAAGCTATATCATTATATTTAAATCGAAAAATGTCATATCAGGCAATAGAAATTTCTCAATAGAAACGGGAGCGCCAAGGTGCGGAGCACTTGTTGCATTGATTCTTTGACGTTTTCCGCCTGTTGCTGGCTAGCCACGTCACACCGTGACCTTGAAACACGTGCCACAACAATTGTGGGGGATAGGTACACAGATTTAACAATAATTGTTTAATTGCTACAATAATAGAAAAATAGACATAAAATAATTCATAGCAACGCGTAATAATGAAATAACATGATGTAAAATATTCACCCGATCTTTAATAACAACAAGCGCCGAGTTGATGGAAACATAGCTATTGAGTAAATTGTAAGTCCGGCCAGGCGCCATAAAGTCGCGTGGGCGGGAAACCCGTCTTGGAAGCGAACGTTGAAATCAACACACATGTATAAATGGTGCGTGCCAATTGCCTACCTTCTTTTTTTTAAGATTAAGTAGGTACATATATATAGGTAGGTACATAAACGTAAATAATTTTGTCAATATTATTATCTTAATAGGAATCTTTTAAATGTGGCTGTATCATACTTTGGAGAAGAATGGAGGTAATGTACTGTGTATCACTAAATGAAAGCTTCAAAGTAAGCAAGGATTCCCCCACCCTAGTCGGGCTTCCCTTAGAACCGGGTCATCGGCTGGCTGGCCTGACCGCTATGCCGGCGCGTTGCTGTGACGGGCCGCTCGCTACTCGACCGCGCCCCGCCACTGGTCGCCTTGTTAGGTGTTTCGGTATACTGGCTACGTAACGCCTACTTATTTATACCAAACTAATCGATAGCCTTTGAATGACACGCAAACGCAAAGGAATTTAATGAAAGTTTTAAATAATAATAAGAAAAAAACAAAACATGGCAGTAATAGCAATGTATGTAGTAAGAAAAAATACACACATATACTTATTTATGTAAATTTATGTAGCAGAAAATAAAGTCCAAGAGTACCATTCATCTCCTATGATGCTTTTCTCCTAAGATTCATACAGTAATTATTTTTTAATAAATATTATTTAATATTTGTTTCCTAATGGTTAACATTTTATGATTTAAAATCCGTTCGCCAAGTAATTTGACCTTGGGGTTATTCAAGTTTCAAAGTGTTTTTCTCCTCCAGAAATAAATTCGCAGAAGCAGGATGAAACGCAAGACGAGCATTTCTGATGACGATATGAGCACGGCAGTTTATTGCCAAAATATGTATATTGTAAATTTCAACGATTAAGAAGTTCGTAAACCAGCTTAATGTTTTTTGGAAAATATAAATTTAGCTTTTTTCGAGTTATTCGGCTCGACCTCGTACTTTTATTCGTATAACTTGTAATATCTCTAAAACTACTGGTTGAATTGCAATTTGTAAAAGTTAATTTTAACTTATAGAACACGCTTCAAATTTAGATAAAAATAATTGTTTTGATAAGGATGAATATTCTGTAACAAATTAATGAATCTATATTATCGTTTATTTCACATTATTTTAAAGAAAAAACTGCCTTCTGTGCCTTATCTGTTAAAGATAGATATTATATGCCGTCGCTGTGATTTTTCTGTAAACTTTCAAGATCTATAAAACTAATGCACCTACAAAATAATTTTTGATTTAGTATAATATAGTTTTGGCAGCATATAACGTATATCATATAACTCTACGTTTAAGGACCAGAAATTTTATTTCCGACATCGAAAACGTTGACTATATCACAAAAAAAAAATATAAACATACTTTAAAACCTATAACCATTTCCAAAACTGTAAACCATCATAATATTAAATACAACAGATTCATATTCATCGGAATAGAAAATTTGTGTAAAGCTGAGAAAATAACAAACAAATTAGGTACCTACAATTTTATAATATTGGCACCGTAATCAAATTACTTAAACATTATACGAGTTAAAAATTATTTTGTTTCATAAAAAATCGTAAGCCGCAAGATAATTTTTTTGTTTTGTGGCTGGTAATAATGATAAATATTTAATTATTATCGACTTTACTTATAAAACTTGTTTAGCAGGTGATTATTTAAACAATGCTGTATCTTCTTCTTTCAAATATCAAAACAATAATGTCAGTAAGAGCGAGATCAGTGTTTAATTAAGCTAAGTAAATAATATAATAATATACTGTTCCGGGAATTTTCAACATTGCCTACCAACGTTAAACGTTTCTGCTGTTACCCCGTGGGCCGTAGATGTTAAATAGTCTATAAGAATTGAGTTTTCAAATGCAGAAAGATAAAAAAATGTTTCCACATCCAAATGATAGTTTAAGAGAAGCGCGTTCAACCAAAAAAAAGCAAATAATTTCTTCAGTTTTATTACATTAGTGACTATTTCGATAGTATAGTGGCTAGCTATAAGGCCGCAGATGCCATGATCCTGTGTTTAAAACCCGCGTCATGTGGGTTTTTCTATCGACTCTGTAAATATCGTGTAATGTCCCGCGCAGTTAACTGTAGTCTCTCTTGAAATCGACCATTATCAATCGGAACGTCATCATCATAAGTATAGATTGGTAGAAATTAATTAATTTTATACGTCTGTAATAAGTTTGATTTCCCTTATAAGTAAAAATTACGTGATAGAAGTATGTAGTACTGACTAGTTGCCTCCTTAATTGCTAGCATACCTAATAACAATGATTAATTAAATATTTAATCGTAAAGCAAAAGTTAACAAAGCTAATATTAATAGAATATCAATGTATATTATGAATACATAAAACATTACTTATTGTGATATCGCTTGAATATAAAATACCTACTCCAATTTTACTTAATTAATTTTATTAAAACGACGCGACTAAAATGTTTTTGTAAGAATATTTTTCGGATAACAAATACCTATGCCATACACATGTTTAAATATGATAATAATATATGTGAGTCAGCGAGTCCGCGGAGCTCAGCAACACTTGACCAAATAAATATCTATTAATTGTTACTAGTCTTTCCTCAATGACGCTCATTGCCATTTGCATACGACGAAATAACGCTCATGTTCGTAATTCGATATTTAGTGTAATATGGCGAGTGATTTGCTTAGTCATATTACTTTACGACACAAATTTCGAATTATTCAGAAATTTGTAATTTTTTCTTTGAGCGAAATGCCATGCACTTTAAATAGACTTGGCGTATATTTCTTTCATTACAAATACAGGCGAAGTGACAGTGGAGCGCGATGGGATTAACATTTGGTAATTTGCCAGAGTTTTGAGTTTGGGGAGGTGTTCCTGTTTCCGAGATGCATTCTTCACGCCTACACAAAAATCGTTGTTAAAATATAAACTCCGTAATAAATAGATGATTTAAAAATATGATTGTAAGCTAAGACGAAATATATGTACTAATACTTAAATTTTAATTGTATAAATTATCTACTCTGAAAAATTGTGGCATTATAATGAATGTATGAAAAAGTCATGTTTTTGCGTTATAATTCTGCAACTTCTATTCTATTCGTTGATAATGATAACTTATGATAAAAGATAATCTGTTATAATACAATAGATAACTAACGTAACGAATTTGGCGCTGTAATCTCTAGTAGGTTTTTGTCGAACATATATTTTATTACTCACGTTTTAAACACATATTATATGAAATTCTATGGTTTTTATTGAAGCATAATCTACAAAGTGATAAAAATGCTATAGTCATTGCATAATGTAAATACATGGTTTTGTTATAATAATAGTTTCCCACGTGATATCGCACATATATTTCCTCGAAATTTTCAATTAAAGAATGTGTTTTACGGTAAATCAAGGCACTATCTGACTTATACACGAATTAATGATAATAATTTATCTATTCTACAGAAATATACAATGATTTTATGAATTGTTTGTTCTGCATTAGGTAGACTGTTTATTATAATTTTCATCGTTACTCAAGAAGAACTCACGAACTTCTTACGAAGCGTTGTCATTTGAAAAGGCTAATGAGTCACACGTAATAATTACAAGTTATTACTAAAACATTTTTTTAAGTAAGACGTTTAAAAACTGACTTTCGTAGCAAACCTAAAAATCAAATTAAACAGGTATACGCCTATTGTAGTAGTAGAGATTTGTGTTTGTTGAATTGTGTTCATGTAACATTTTGTCAAGACTCCAGGTATACAAAAAACTTACTATTTCTACTATCGATGTTATTTAATAATCGCATCTCTTGTAATGAATAAAACCTATATCTATAGATTAATATTTTTTCGAGATAAGGTATAATTGTTTGCTTCATAACGGGTTTTTTCTCACATGGAAGTTCTGTAGCAATTTATTATAGTGATTACTCTAATAAATAATATAATATAAAATATACATATAAGCATAATAAATAACTGTAACACTGTTACTGCGGTACCAGTAAACTTGTAAAGTGTTAAATCTAGCAACAGGCTCGTCACAGAAAATACTTTTTGCAAAGGACCATATTGTGACTAATCCCTGCCTACCTTAATTATAAAAGAATTAACTATTCATATTTTTATTATTTAAATACTGTATTGGCTCGTGATTTCGTCTAGTTAACTAGGATCCTTATAATGTTGTTTTCATAATAACCGTGTTTTTTTAGAGCGTCAGAAATCACATGTTCAACAAACTATAGAGGAGTCAAATCAAACTATGTTTATCTTTTAAAAACGTTTTTTTTATAAATATTTTGTTTTATGTTATTTAATAAAAGCAAATTAAATTAATTAGGAGAAATCGTAAAAAATTTCAGTTAGGTCTAACATGATACATGACAGTAGCTCAACATATGCGTCTATATGGATCGTATCTTTTGTTCCAAAAATAGTTTCTATGTCAGCAGTTAACATTTGGCCAACTAGTGTTTAGAGCTGTGTGCTGGTATGAGTTGTATTTTTAATGGAAAGAAATAATACATAGGATAAATCTTAATCATCAATATCGTCTAAATCTTTCGATTATTATTTTTTACAAACAGTTCCTGAACTGAACTTACACTCAGAAAAAAGTTACTATGGTAGGTAATTTAAGTACCGACCTTTTAATATTTATTTAATAATTATTTATTGATAAAATAAGAATACTTTGAATTTCAAAATTATATCAATAACAATAAACTTTAATTTGCAAAACCAATACAGTTACATCTATTAATATGATAAATATAGCTATTATATATACTTCTCAATTAAAAATGTATATTGCGAAAACGCTCAGTGTTGTGTAATGGTGTTGTCCATTTGCTATACTATAGCAAGTGTTGTCGATAAGGATAGTTGAATCGTCACAAGCAATGACAGAGCCGTGAGTCGTCATTAGTAAGTTGTGTTGAACCGGTGTTACGATTCTCGGAATCCCCTAGCACGCGCCACCGCCCCCCGCCTTCCACCGCCTCGAGTTACAAACTTTTTCTCGTTTACCTCTCTGTTATTTCTTGGAATTCACCTAGCTTCTCAGTTCTCACTAGCGCTTTGTATTTTACAATATATCGATCTCTGTTTTAGTCGGTAAACTTGTTTAATAAATGCTATTTTACAATGACCGCTTTGCTTTTATTCATGTTGAATTTTAAAAAAATTAATTGGTTTTCGGTAAATAAAGATTTTTATTTATTTTGGATATTACTATAAGTGTATATTATATTTATTAATTATTAATATATTTATATAAATAAAAATGTTTATATTGTAGTCAGAAATAATCTTTACCTATATTATTCTTTTAAATGTAAAGTGGTCGAATTAGATAGGTACAACGAAATGATTGTTTTTCCAAGAATGTTTCGAAATATTGATAATGATTTCTTTAAAAACTTCTGAAGTTAGTTTGTGATAATACTTACATAAATATAATTATAACAGATATATTGTTTAACTAATGCTTTCACTGAGATAATATAATAAATACTTTTAATATATATGAATAAACTCTTAATAATAATTATATGTGTATAGGTACAATTATAATAATAAGAAATCGCTTAGATTTTAACATATAGAGCTGAAGCTTGTTTCTACATATTTTATATATAATAGTAATTAAATTATACATACGTGACAATGAATATTTGTACGAAATCTGTTTATCGGTTAACTAAAATCACTATTAATTAATTCTTCAGCTATGACCATTTCGCTACTACATCAAATGATTTATCTAGGCGTGGAAAATATATGTCCGACTGTCGGCGCCCCCAAGACTCGTTTGCGTTACCATAGTGACCCTCATGAATAGACTGTACTTCAAACAGGGTAAAGATACACGAGTAAATAACCGAACAGAGAACAGTCGCATCGCCTATAGACTAATATCTAGCGTAATTGTCTGTGTAAGCAGTTGCTTACCAATTCAAGAATTTTCGACAGAAGAAAATCAGGCTTTGCTGCGTCAATTTAGAAGAAGGTTGGGGTGTTCTCCTCCATTGTTTCTTATTATTATACTGCATTATTTTTAATTCATTGAATAAATAAAAATAGTACAATTTAAATGTACTATGAAATGAGTTAACTATAAATATTATAAGTTAATTAAATATTGAAACGGATATACAACATGAGAAACTTTTAATACGAATCACGCGTAGGTGTATGTTAGTAGCTGTGAAATATATTTTCACATTAAGCTAAAAAATATATATACCGTAACCGTAACAGCCTGTGAATGTCCCACTGCTGGGCTAAAGGCCTCCGCACCTCTTTTTGAGGAGAAGGTTTGGAGCTTATTCCACCACGCTGCTCCAATGCGGGTTGGTGGAATACACATGTGGCAGAATTTCAGTGAAATTAGACACATGCAGGTTTCCTCACGATGTTTTCCTTCACCGTCAAGCACGAGATGAATTATAATCACAAATTAAGCACATGAAAATTCGGTGGTGCTTGCCCGGGTTTAAACCCGCGATCATCGGTTAAGATTCACGCGTTCTTACCACAGGGCCATCTCGGCTTTCGAAAAAATATATATACTTAAGTATAATTAATGAAAGAAACATTAAATTTTGGTTGAAGTGTATCTATAATTTTTGTATGTTATTTTTCAATTATGGTTGTAAAAACAGTTTAACAGTTATTATCCAAGGATTAACAATGCCCCGAAAAAAGTGTTATGTATTTTTAAAGCGACAAAAGCAGTGGTTCACAATATTCAATTTGAGACCACATTTTGCTAATTTTCTTAAGTTGCTTTGTTGTATATATTTTGTTATTACAGTTTATAGAAATTCACAAACTGATATAAACATTTAAACGTCATGTATTCCAGGTACCTACCTGCATTGTAGCCAAAACTCTTAGCTTAAGAGCGCACATAAAGTCACTAAACTTTCATATTTCAGCCTGCGCCCACATCATTAATTTTGAACTGGATTTGTCCCCGAATAATGAATTAAAATATAAGCAAATGTCTGAAGGGTGAGTGAGCCAGTGTAACTACAGGCACAAGGGACATAATAACTTCGTTACTAAGGTTGGTCGCGTATTAGCGATGTAAGGAATTTCTTATATCGCCAATGTTTATGGGCGGTGTTGACCACTTAACATTTGGTGGACCATTTGCCCGTCCGCCTTTTTTTCACGCTTGAAAAACGCATTACGCGTTCACTCCACGGGAACGGTGAGGGGTATGTGGGACTCGCCGGTATCCAGGGCGCTGAATGTGCCCCGAACATCGGAATTCCCACAAAAAAAGCAGCGGTACCCTTTCCGTCTTAATGAGGAGCGCCACTCGATCGCTTGCGCATGCTAACTGTGACAACAAGGAAACTTTATTATATTTTTTATATATAGTTAGTCAAAATATTGTTTAAATATAATAAATAATACATTTGACGAATCCCTCTTATAAGACAACATTCGATGTATTTTATCTGATAAAGCTACATTTATCTTTTATTTTCAATAATTTCCTAAAACTAAATCTTACACATATAAATGTCATGAATGTTTATAGCCTCAGTTTATACTTATTAGTACTTCATTGTAATATTGTATATTATCTCCTTAAAATTGTATACCTATCTTTTTCCATAGACTTGCGTCTGTGACTTTTTGAGTTGCTTTTATGTAATAATAGGTAAGTGCCTACTTGTTGATTTTTTAAGCTTGCGTTACATTATTATTGATGATTATAATATAATAAGATGATTTAAAATTCATGCATGAGCATTTTCAAGTTATAAACAGCAGTAATTATTATGGCTAGCTAGAATATTGGTATACATAAACTAATAACATAAATTGTAAAGTCGTAAACCGAAAAGACAATCACGTTTGACGTTATCGAGCAAAATTCTATAAAGGTCATTCAGCATTGTATTACATGACCTTTAAGACACTTGCATAATTAATTATTTTTCAAAAGCAATATTATAATAACGATTACGTATACGAATAATCTATACTCGTGAACGAATAAGTTAGCATATTATAATAGACCTTTGATATGAAGAGTTTATAATGTATTTTATTTCGTAGGTTAAAGGTTATATACCCTCCGCAGTCAAGTCATCTATTCAGTCATTAATTTATGTATGAGGAAAATGCCTTCGTTATGTTTATTAAGATCTACTAAAACCATTTTATTTAGATATTTTTATAAATAAAAATGAATTTCATAGAAATACAAAGCCATGTTATATATCTTTATTGTCTTAGGCATACTTGTAACATATATTAATAATTTTAAGTATCGGATTTATAATTTAGTACTGTAGATTATATAAGAATGAAAACGTATAGCAATTTATAGCGCATTGACTTTTGGCTCGCAGAAGTTACTAAACCAGTACATTCGAAGGTGCACCTGCCTTCACATAGCCTGCCTGTTGCAACGGCAGCGGCGTCCAAACTATTTGATACATATAAATAGTTACAAAATATGCCTATATATACAACGTCGTTAACATTATGTAAAATTTTTACACAAATATGATATAAATACGTTCTATTTTATTATTTAGGTAGGATTTAAGCAGGTCTCTATTACTTGAAAGGTAAAAAGATTTTCGGTATGCATACAGTAACGATTTTAAAAAAAAGTCAAAGAAAAAGCTGATATATTATAAAAAACGACCAGGGCTCTAAATGTCGTTCGCGTAGACTTTGAACATCGGGTTTTAAATATGTTATATGCCTATAGTTTGTAAATATTTACATAACTTTATTCTTTAAATATATATTACAATATAATTATAAAATTATATTTAAATATTTTGTGTATCAATAATATGTGTATCAATGAACATTAAAACACTTCCCTTATTGTTTCATTCCATTTCATATCCTCTATTAAAATTAAAAGGTTGTCAGGAAAAGATCGATTTTCACATTATATGTATATATTTAGTGTAAAGCTTATTTGTATTGTTACTACAATAAATTAAAATTATAATAAAGTTTCTAAAATAAAAAATTATTTGCTTTCTATAAATGTTGTTATATTTTAACAAATTAAAAAAAATAATTAAAAATATCTCCTACACTTGTCACACTAGATTATAATTATACCGCGTATTTTTTCTTAGTTTTTAAAACAATTTATGAAGTATTATGATGAATGAAAGCCACAGTAAGAGATTCACAAGAACCTGTGGGACCGGTCCCACGTAGGTGGTTTTGTCCCGGGCGGGATTTCTGCCGAACCGCTTTAAGATTCTCGAAGTGACAGTTAAATATAAATGTCTACTTAATTATAAAATTTAAAAAAATATGAATATCATAAAGTTAATCAGAATATATCTCTATAATCATACCTATTTCATTAGTTAGCAATTAATAGAAAACTTACGACGAGCACAACATTCTTAAAAAATTATATATATCTTTTATTATAAATGTATGTGTACTTTTATTTAGTATCTATGATGCGCAAATATGACGTCTTGATAAAAACATATCATTGATAACAGTTAACTTTCAAAGTTGATTATTTTTATCGGAATGAATGATAAGAGATTTGAATACCACTCAGGATAAGTAAGTATATTTAAGTTCATTGCTAAAACTTAAAACCCAAAATATTAAAATTTTATAAAGTGGTACCAAGGTTTTTTAAAGAAATAATTCGAATCAACGACCTTTCTATTAGGCATCGGCTGGAGAGTAGTTCTTAGTACATATTCTTCTTAAATAATCGGTTTGGATGATGTAGATATAATTATTTCATTTTGGATCAATGCCAGCAAATACTTATTGGCTTTATCACATTTTGATGTGAACTTTCACTAGGTCTATATTATCTTAAAACGATTAGAATCCTCATTAATGGTAGAAAGTACTGATCAAGATACCCTATATATTTTTATATAAAATAACAACAAGAACTTACAATGATTGATAGTATTCAAATATTACTTACATCTGCAGCGAGCAATGTTTAATTAAAGTTAAATTCACCTTGCGAACGACCGTCGTTTTGCTTCTGTGTTCATAAAAGATTTGTTTACGTCATAACGCCCCACGCATGCATTCTGTGCGAGACGTGGTAGGTCGCGATTAACCGCGCGCAATACATTCAAAATTCAAGCGCGACACCGTGTGCTAGGTGTGCGGCAGATCGGTTTGAGGTATGCGGGGGAGGGCGGACGTGCCAAGGCAGGCAGGCAAGCAGCATATTTACTCATACGCTTGAGGCGTAAATCACCGTGCATCTATTTTGAGTGAGCGGCAACAGGCAGGCGCGGGGCACGGACAGACGCCGATGCCGGTCTGGCGCCAGAAGGATTCCCCAGCGCCTCGCTCCCCGCGCCTCCTCTCGAGGTCACGCGCAACCATAAACTGGCGCTCATTTAAAACAAGCGTTTGTCAAATGAACCTAATTATCATCATAATTAATCCTGATTCTTTAAACACACTTTATTTCAAGTACCCAATAATTTAACCCTTTGTTTATAGTATATGAAAAAAAGGGTAATCTTTAACTTACCTTGTAAATAAAAAAAACTTAATACAAAAACGAACATAGGGAACGTTGTGGTTTCTATGATACAACTAATCATTATTCTGTTACAAAATTTGGCCATCATTGTTTGTATTGTATAAACACGCGCAAATTTTATAATTTTTAATGAATTTATTAGGATAAGTATTATCAAACTTTTCGGTACACATAGACTGCCATATTTGTGTGATAGTGGAAGAGTGGTCCTGTACGTAAAATGATAATACAATGAGACGCTCTGAATACTTTTTGTTGTGATATCAATTATATATTTATGTTGTCTGTTGACTATTTGTTAAATTTCTTACTTTTTTAACATTTTCATAAAGAAAGCCTATCTGACCAGCATAATGACATATATAACATTGTATTGCAAATTTCCCGAAAACACATTAATATAAGTTTTTCTAGTTAGGTTACAAATATTTTGTAAATATGTATTAACAAATTTTAAATTTTTGCTATGAATAATTTTAAATTTTCTTTTAAAATTAAATGTATGGAAATAAAAATCTATATACATCATTATTTCATTGTTTATTTTTACGAAAAAACTAATGTTTCATACAATATAAATTGTCTGTTATTAATTATAATTTTTATTTGACATATATATTAATATAACAAATTAATATTCCGATCTATAAATTGGCTTGAATATTTCAAATTGTGTACTTTATTGTTTTTTTTATGTATAATATTTTTTAAATTTTTTGAGGGATATTTCACTTTTTTTTTATGAATATCCAGTGTGATAATGGGCAGACAAATTAAAAAAAAAGGCTAATTTAGTCCAGAGACATTCCGGCATCACCATCTTTCTTGTCATTTTTATCATCTTGAGGTTTATCTTTCTTTTTATCTCCTTCTTGAGACTTGGAACTCTCAGAACCAGACGCGCTTTCTAATGCTTTAAAGAACGCTTGCATATCGCCCATGTTTGCCGCCGACGTTACGTCTGTCGGTAGACCGAATTGTGATATCACAGGAGCTATCTGTCCCGAGGTCAACGCCGACGAAAACTGATTAGCAGCCTGAAAAATTAATACATAGTTTAATTAATTGAATTTTTTTAATCAGCATTAACTTTGATAAAAAACATTTTGTATAAAAAACAGGCTAATTTATTCTTATTTTCCAATTATTTACATTTACTTGACTAATGAATTATTTTTAAAACCATGCAAGCATAATTTACATATGCTAAAAGAGTAAATTTCTTTTAAAAAGGTTATATCTTGCACAAATGTATAAATTTTTGTGAAACCCTCCAAGTAAAATTTTTTTAGACGAAAGACGGAGATATTTTATTCATATGTTATTTAGTTATTCTTAACAACTTCTAAAAAAATGTTCGAGTAACTAACGATATATCGTTGAAATCCTGACTCAACCATAGTCCCGCAGCATGCAAAAGTAAAGCGTTAACCAAGCGTATGTTAATGCACCCGCGCGCGTGCCAACAAGCGAAGGTCGAAGATGTCCGGTAGGGGAGCGCAACACTTGAGGGTTCACCTGGGCGAACTGCGGTGAGAGCAGTGTGGTCCTTACATCGTCCTGGGCGGCGGCGGCAGCGGGCCCCGCCGGCAGGTGTGGCGTCAGGCGCTGCGCATTGGGCGGCTCGCTGGCCGTAGAGACAACCTCCGGCGCGGACAGCGCGGCGCCGAGGTCGACGCGGGGCGCCGCGGAACCGCTCACGGCGCCCTCGCCCTCGGGCGGTGCATTGCCCAGGCCGGAGAAGTACCGTTGCAAATCAGACAGAAATATTTGTCCACCTAGGAACAGTTCAATAATTGTAAACTTGAATAATGTTTGCTATGTAATTTAGCTAATGAGTCAATAAAAATATTACTCGGAAGGAGTGTGACATGACATATAATAAAACTTTTAATAGAATAATAACATTTTAGCCAAACTCTAGACTTAAAATGTAACTTAACAACAGTTAATCTACCAACCAGCGGCACTTGCGGCGGTGGTGGCGGCGGTAGCGGCGCTGGGCGCGGCGGGCGCTGTCCCTGTGGCGGTGTTGGGAGGCGTGGCGGTGGGTGCTGGCGCGTAGCGCGGCCGAGCCGGCGTGCGCGCAGTCTCGGCGTTCGTGGTTCGCGACGCGCTGCCTCCCCGGGAACTGCTTCCACTATTGCCGGATGCCCGACTGCCTGTTGTTCCACTGCTGCTGTTGTTGCTGATACAAATTGAAATAAGCAATTTATAATAGATAAAAGCAAAGTCTGCCAGGACAGTACACTTTTTACATGTTTTTAACTTAAACCACCAGTATGTGTGGGTCAAATATTGGATAAATAGCTGATAGGCTTCTTCTGAATTATATTGTATGGATAGCAGCTGCATTGCTGCATGTCCAAAGTATGTCATAATTATTTATAATTTTAAAAAGGACTTTTTTTCATTACTGGTGGTAGGGCTATGTGCAAGCTCGTCTGGGTAGGTACCACCCACTCATCAGATATTCTACCGCAAAACAGCAATACTTGATATTGTTGTGTTCCGGTTTGAAGGGTGAGTGAACCAGTGTAATTACAGGCACAAGGGACATAAAATCTTAGTTCCCAAGGTTGGTGGTGCATTGGATATGTAAGCGATGGTTGACATTTCTTACAATGCCAATGTCTAAGAGCGTTGGTGACCACTTACCATCAGGTGGCCCATATGCTCGTCCGCCTTCCTATTCTATAAAAAAAAAAAAAAAACTTGATAATATTTTTTAAAACATAAATAATTCTTACCCCATAGTGCCAAGAAGCGAAGACAAACCACCAATCTGACCAACACCTCCAAATAGTTGCATCAGCTGTTGCTGTGACATGTTATTCAAAAGATTCTGAATCTCTCCATCTTGTCCACCAGTACTACCACCACCTCGCCCGCCTGATGTTGGTGGATTATTTAGAGCTTCATTAATACGGCGGCAATAATCATCATCCTTATCGGTTTTAGGTTCCTATAATATAAATAATAATGATTTTCAAATGTCAAACCTGACAAAAACTGATAGATTATTTATTATTAAATTTTTCATTTGATCATATGTCTGTTGTTGTCCTTTTTTTATAAAAATGCATTGCATTGAATAAATTGAAAAGTGAATGATAGAGCTTTGTGCAAGCTAATCTGGATAGGCACTCATTAGATATTCTACTGCAAAATAGCAGTACTCGGTATTGTTGTGTTCCAGTTTGAAGGGTGAGTGAGCCAGTGTAATTACAGGCACAAGGGACTTAACGTCTTAATTCCCGCGGTTGGTGGCGTAATTGGTGATGTAAGCGATGGTTAACATTTCTAACAATGCCAATGTCTATGGGCGTTGGTGACCACTTACTATCAGGTGGCACATACGCTTGTCCGCCGTCCAATTCTTAAAAAAAATTTCTATAATTGATTACTAGTACTATAAAAAACTTACAGTTAAAATAGAAAGTTCGAACATAATAAGGTTATTTACTATATTGTAATGAATACACTAATTATTAATTAAATTATATTATAACTAAGAATGTTCACATTTACTTAAGTCCATTTCAATATCACTCCTCTTTGAAGAGCTGAGATAGCCCAGATCATGGAACAAATTTTAATCAAAGATCGGAAATCTGCACTTGTACCATCACATGTGTAAACAACAACAAGCACTGGAGCTAGGTTTCTCCTTTTGCAGAGAATAGTCCTTTTCTCAGTAATGGGACATTGACTAGTTACTACTTCTAATATTAAAATTTATGTTCTGTTCTACCTAATATTTGTATGAAAGAGACTCTTAATGATAAGACCTTTGCTCTTAGTTGGAAGATAAAAAAAAAGTATTTGTTATGTACATCAAATCATGGGAACTAAGGTGTTATGTTCATAACACCAGTTTTAAAACTGGCTCACTCTCTTCAAACTGAAACATTGCAATACACAAATAATATTGCCGTTTGTTGATAAAATATATGACGAGTAGGTGATACCCACATAGATGTGCTTGCACAGCCTTGTGTTTGTGCTGAGAGCCCTGACTTTGCTGGTACATTCTTTGTTTTATTTTCTTGTGTTGTGGTGTACAATAAAACATATAATTATATTGTTAATTACTGGAGTTTCATATTGTAAGGAAAATTTAACTATAAGGTTAAACCAAATTGTTCATCTACCAATATATGTTTTTAGTAGTAATAGCTACAGAAACAATGAATTTTACCAATATGAAATTTAAAGTTTTTTTGTAAATCTACTTCAGGTTAAAATAACTTAACAATAAAAAAAAGACTACAAGTTAGCTTACATGGTTCATTAAAAAAATTAACAATGAATTTTATAACATGAGATTTTTTTAAATCTACAAGTCATTTGTATGTACCATATATTTGTTTTTATAACTAACAGTGTAATATGAATACCTTTTATAAAAAAAACTATTAGAGTTGTACCTTTTAAGATAAACTCTTGTCATAAGCTTTTAAATGCTAATACTAAATAAGACAGTGATCAAATAAATTATTACCTGTAACCAAAAGAAATATTTCTTAGAAAAAGACTTGAACTTCAGTACATAAACCCTTCCTGTAGTACACTCGTTTACTCGAACAAATTCACAATCATCAGGAAATATTAAGAGATCGTCTTCTACTTCTCCGGTTGTACGATCTTTCCAACAAAAATGCATCAACGAGTCTTCGCCTTGATAAACATATAATAAGCCTTTTCTTTTGTCAGGATGAACCATACGTCCTTTAAGGGTCATCCTACCAGCACGAAACTCAACAATATGTTTATTTCCGCCTGAACTACCTCCAAGACCCGAAGTATTCCCAAATAAAGCAGTTGCAGACATGGTACTAGAATATATAGAGATAATTAAAATTATAATACGTTTAAAATAATAACCTAATTCGTATGGAAGTATATTAAGCTTAAATAGTGTAATAATTATCAATTATCCAAACCTTAAATAGCTTTTCTTTTACTATAAAATCAATTTCAGTAACTCAACACAAAAGTGAGAAATCTGAGAATGAGAAATGATGAGACAATTTTGTTTTTTTTCTCGTTTTCGTTTTAAATTGCCACGAACATACTGGCAAAGGTATGACATTTTAAGCCAAAAAAATTACATAATGTTAAAAATGTACCGATTCCCTCTTTATTATTTGAAGAATATATTAAATTAGATGAAATACATATTACAAATAAAATTAAGTAATATTATGATCATCAAAACTTTAAAAAATAAGGCATTCCACAAACAATCCTACAAGTTTTCATCGGAAACGTACTCATAGACCCTGTCTTCTTTGAGATTCATTGAATTTTATTCCAACACGCTGCTGCTTATATGTAAGTTGGTGGATACACATGTGACAGAATTTTGTGCGATATATTCAGGCTTATGACATTGCGGTCCGATTCCAAAATTAATTATAAACATAACTTAACCAGATGAAATCAGATACATATCATTTAATTAATAAATTAATACGTCACAAGTGTGATGTGTTACATTTATTTATGTAAAATGGGTAGTAAGATTGGCAAATGTTTTAGTTAATGTTATAGTAGTCTTGGATCGCAGTATGAACTGCAGTTTCATAATCAATACGAATATCAAAAGTATATTGTTATTTTAGAATTTAGATTATAATTTTGAATAAATTTTACAACAAAAATATTATTCATGTTTATATGAGTTACGTACATTAGATCTGAAATAATCAATTAGATTAGTATCAAAATGTATTATAAAATTCGGCACATCACGGTGCTATCACTTTTTGTTTGGTTTTTAATTATTTTAACAAATGAACATTTGAAGATCGGGATATGCATGGCAATCTTTAGTGAATTTTATGGAATGACAAAGAACGCATTGCTGCCACATTACATTACTTTATTTTAATCTACTTTATTAGTTTTTTTCTTAGTAGGTACCTAATCCTGAAAAGCGAGAAGAATTTATCTTGTGTAGATTTGTTGAATCGTTTGACGGTTTGCTAAACTGATTTTATTATATTCTTATAAATATATCGACTAAAACTTTTTCAAAAGCATTAATTAACTTCGAATTAAAGACTGAAACTACATTTCCCTGATCAACACTATGAGCGGTGTTCAAACAGGTCAGTATTTTTTTATTAATGTTGTTCTAATAAGAATTCTCAATATATGAATTATTGAGAATTCTTATTAGAACCTTTTAAGACTAAAAGGTCTTCAAAAAAATAATTTATTGATGTAATAAAATGTAAAATATCTTATAAAAGTAATATTTGTTTCTTCTTATGTTTATATTTTATTCTGTAGATTATAAGTAAAGGTTTCATCGGGAATTCGCAAGTTATTGGGGCATATAACTCAGTGATGAAATATATACTCATACACACTGTAGTGTTGAGCAATAATTTTGTTGCTTATTTTTATTCCTAGTTGTAATGTATAATAATATCAATCAATATAAATTGATGTTACTCAGGCTTACACAAAAAGATAGATGACAATATTCTAACTATCAAGTAATAATTATCATAAATAATAAAATTACCCTATTTATTGAAAAAAACATAGTTTATATGTATAATATGATAAATACATATTTATTTTATCTATTTTTTTTTAAAGGGCAGGGATGTTCAGCTGGCCCCCCTGGATTTTGTATGCCTTAGTACCTACTGTTGTCGATAAAAGTTATGGTAGTCACATTATGACTCACTTTACATTATATAATGTGTTAACTTTAAAAACAACAGTGCTGCAGTCCGCCCGGTCAAGTTCTCTGGCCGAGCTCTTGTACTCAGCTGCGAGTGCGACTGTAAGATTCATAGTGGTGGGAGTGGAGGGAGTTGTGAGTGGCTTGCAATTATTTGACATGTTATTTTTTTAAGGAGTCAAATGTAGATAATGAACAATATTCATTAAATGTCAATATAATTTTTCTGACTTCCTATAATGCAGGATGTCCTGTGGGTGTTCCCCTGCACACTACATATACCTAATGCTTTGTGTAGGTGTTTCATGTTGTGTTTAGGGCAAATGAAGCGCAAGGAACACGACTTAAGAAATTTCTCAATTGTCCCCCTGATCCAAAAGCTAGGTACGCCCATTTATATTACATAGTATTTGTTTTATATCTGCATCATTTATAATTTCTTTACAAAATGTACAAAGACTTCTGCCACTGATAATTTAGCAATCATAACCTGGGAAGGGTTATTAACAATAAATACAAATACTACTTTTGGTAAAAAAAGGTTTTGCATTTTCTTTTTATTCAATTTATGTAAAAAAAAACTAAAATGTATACATGTTACAATAATAGTTGAATATTTAGGTATTATCATTTGTATTTTTAGAAAGCAATTTTGTTGTGGTGCACAATATTTCATACGGCAGCACGGAATTGCTTATGAGTCATTAAAATTTGTGCAACCAGTATTTTTTGTGTTACATCGTCGGGCGAAGATGACGTAATAACTCTTGTATTCAAAGTCGATGGACCAGCGCTGAGCGCCCGCGCCGTTCACTCGCCGGCGGCACTGTCAATAAACTTTAACTGCACGAGGCGAACTTGGTTTTTAACGTTGTTTTATGTTTCGTCCACGCGTTTACGATCCCTTCCTAACTGGCTTATATTTACGCTGTCTGATTTAAGAATTTGAAAGCTGAGTTATAATTTTATATAAGTAAACTATCTCAATTAGAGGTCAAGATCATATATTAAAACTGTCAGAATCTAGCTTGCGAAGTTGTCGGTGAAAGTGGCAAATACGAGCACTCAGGCAACGGCGCGAAACGAACGCGAGTGGTCGTGTTCACGGGGCCCGACGTGGCGGAAGAGACGAAAACACATTGCGCGTTATAAAAACATACGATTAATTTAAGTAATATGTTATTTTTAATTGACTATAAATTATGATTGTTAAGTGAATCAAAAATTTTTACAAATTGGTCTAATTGCTTTCTTGTTTCAAAGTGATAATAAACAGCCGAATTTCGCAAATGTGCCTATCATTTAGTATTTCAACAATATTATTGGATTCAATACGGTCGGTTGTTCTCGTTGGAAATATGTTAGAGTCTCGCGGCAGATGAAGCAGACGGATTGTATGGAATGGCGAACCATGCGCAGACGAGCGTGGAGCCAGCTAGTTTGGAGTACATGGAGGATCCGTACTTTTTGCCGCCGGATGACGCCTCTACACCGAGTTTCGACGTGGCCGTAGACGAGTTAGACGAGTTGGAAAACTTAGTCAGCTGGCCGCAAGATGACACTGAGGCTGACTGGCGCACGCTGCCCGACCTTGTCGAGTCCGCTCTCTGTATTGAAACAGAATTTTACATGGATAACCGCCGGCGCAGGTTACGGATATTTAGAAAAAAAATGCGAGAAGTTCGAGTTACATTTCAAGACTTATCTAAACCATATCTTGCCAAAGTCTCTAGCCACACTAATTACAAAAAATTCCTTGGTATCACTCCGGGAGGTTTGTACATTTGTTGTTATTGTTTTCATTGTGAAATTGTTTTTATTTCGCACTAAGCGGATATGGAATTTGTTTATCTTTCAATTCAATTAGTGCAAAATACTAGTAAAACCATAACTATGAAATATTTAAGATGTCACTTCATTTAAGTTTAGTAATATTAGCATTGATAATTCCAAAAATTATAAGAATGGTATTGCAAAGAACAAGACACATTCTCCTCCTTTTATTATCATAGATTCTGAACCTACTGATACAGAATTGTTGACAGCCGATTGAAATAAATGGAAGGTAATTATGACGAATAATAACCATCTGACGACACATAATACTCTAGTGGCGTACCTTCGTGTTCGTGTTAAAAGTTCATGACCAGCATAATATATTTTATAATAACAAATAACATACCGTCTGACCTAAAAATTAATACTTAAGTGGTTGTTATACTTTATTTCAGTTAACGTAGCATGCAAAATTCATAAGACCAGAATTTATGATTTTGTTTTTTCCCAATAGCAGTTGTAATATATTTATATGTATAACAGTAAACATTAATTGTCCGTAAATGCCCCAATGCTAGGACATTATATTTATCTAACGGATATTCACACCGCGAATATTTGCACGGGTATCGTTCGCTTGGAGTATAATCCACCACGCTGTTTAATTTCTCCTGTCGGTTGACATTTGACATACAATATATGTACACGATCATCTCCTTCATCGGCAAGCTACAATTTGCATGAAATGAAAACTTGAAACATGAAAACTATTGTATTTAAACCCGCATTCTTTGGTCCAGACCTAGATGTTCTGTCCAATGGGACATTTCAGCACTTCTGTTTCAACATTAACGTATTGACAAATATTACAAAACAGCCTGCGTAGACATATTGCAATATTGATAATTTAATATTTAGAAACATACTTTTATATAGATATACAGATCTAAGAATAACTAGACAATATGTTATACGGTCATGAATAAGACTATAACGATTATGAATTATTCATTTATATTTCATACAGCACATCCTAATTAATATTACAAATGCGAAAGTGAGTTTGTTTGTTTCTTGTGCTTCTACGTGCTAACTACTCAACCGATCAACCTGAAAAATTTCATACAAGTTGTTAGAGGTACAGAAAGGTCACAGGATACAAGTGTTTGGCACTTGACCTCACCCCTTACATGTGTGCGGAAACTAGGACTTATATATTATATTTTCATTTTAAAGTCTAAAAAATAAAATGACATATATTAGACTTATTAATAATATTGACGTATGACAATGTAGCTAACATTGTAATTTGTTAATGAAAATTTACATTCGTCGAGGTATCTTTATTAAATGTTTTATTTTTAACGACCCAGACGAGCAAATGTGACAAACTTTATAAACATACTTCCTCATAGTAACTTTAAGAAATAATCATTTCTTTCAACCTCAATGCGCCTTCAGTCATAGTTATCAAAATTGTATATCCCTTTAAACGACAACGTCACCCGCCCTTCAAAACGAAACGGATCAATGCAAATGATGTTAAGCGATAAACAATAATAATTAGAAGGTATCAAGTGCAGACGAGTAAGCAGGAACTCTTATGACGAATACCTAATACTATGATTTATGATTCTTGAGTTAGTAACGTTTGTTAGGGAACTTAAAAGGACTAGAAAAGAAAATTCACTTTTTTCGAGCCATGCGCCCAGGCAACGTTCATTTGTTTCAGTTGATACTTTGTATAGTTTTTGTTGGCGTTCACGTAAAGGTTTTTGACAAAATACTGACACGACTATAAACGTGCAAAAGGTAGCGCGGCGGACATTTAAAAAAACCCTCGATAAACAACGTGTTTTTTTAAAAGGATTCCGTTATAACGATAAAATACCTAATTATAAAGCTACAAATTACGATTAGATGTAGAAGATATGTTTTTTGCATTTAAAAAGAATTGTATTCAAACTACAATCGTGTTTCTATAAAAGTATAGTAACGCCTGTATGTTGACCCCAAATAAATGGAAGCGAATGACTTATGATTAAAAATTTCAAAATATAAACATTAATTAATTGATATATATATATATATATATATATATTTATAAATATTGTTAAGTGATTATATTGTAATGGAGGCGATTTCTTCATAGCAGAGGAAGCGATGACTGGTGCAGGCGCTGGAGACGCGAACACTCCCGACGAGCTAGCGGGATTGACTCCCGAGCAGGCTGAGCAGCTCCGCGCCGAGTGGAGCCGGGAGCTTGCACGTGTTGAGGATGAAATCGCCACGCTTCGTACAGTTTTGCAGAGCAAAGTAAGTTACATATTTTATTAAATTATTTAAAATATATAAATAATAATGTACGCTCTTTTAAACATAAAATATTTGGTAATGTTGACCTAATTGTTCTGTGGTGATACAACATTCTACACTATTTTTACAATATCTTTGTAAATGAAAATTAAATCTTTTAACATTAATTCTGATTATTACTAGTTAGTTTACTTACACTATCAAATTACTTTCAAACGCCTTTCGAAACATTAGAGTTATGGCTTTTAAAGTCCTGGGGTGAAATTGGTTCGGAGTCGATATATTCATTCGAAATTTATATATGTCTTCTGAAGACCCCAAAACGAGGTACTTTCTTTAAGTTAACTATATTTTATATATATATGTTATTGTATAGGAAAATATACAAAAACGATTGATATGAATGTTTATCGTAAAGACCATAGACATACATTCGTTACCGTTTCATTATATTATGATCATGAGTAAATGTATAATAATACAATACAAAAATATCGTCGATCACGTATTACAAATATGCTAAATCAATAAACATCAGTTGTCTTGATCGGTGAATGCAATTTTATAACTAAGTGCATGACTCGTTTCACTCTTGATTAACTTTTATGCTTATCAACTTTTGATTAACTTTTTAACCCTTGATCTACTTTTTGCTATCTTAATACGATATCTTAGAGGTCGTTGAACGATATGTAACGATTAAGTTATAATCTGAACCGTCGTTTCTCAAGCATTTTAATACGGCGAATATGTTATAATTTCGATAATTACGGTTTATATATACGATATGATATCATTTTATATATTCAATTAAACTACAAAGGAGGTTTTATTTTAGACGCGTGTTTCTTTTGTTAAAGGTATAAATCGATAGTTTACAGCTTACGTCTAGCAACGTAAAAGGAAGGCTATTTGTACATATCAGTATAATTATTTCTTAGTGACTGTCCTTTGATCCTTTATTAATTATCTTTGTGTATTTTATACATTGATGACTGTGTCATTTTTACCATCGATTAAAATATTTAAGCTCACGATTAGAATAATTTTTATGTAATTCAAAGTAATCAATAGATCATTATATGAACATTATATGTTGAATAAAATTGCATATATCACACATATCATGAAAAAAAAAAATAAAGATTCAATCAGGAACCACAAAATGTAAACTTCTAAATACTGACCTATTAAAGGTAATATCCTCGAAATCGCCGCCCTGCAGTTGTAGCCTCGTGATTTCATACAACGTTTTTTATAAGGAAATATAAAAACTGTTAGGTATAAATCTGATTAAAGCGCGCACCGACCTGTGACCACCGAGTTGACATTTCCGAAGTTCTCATGGATCTTCAATACGGGTATAACTACATCGGAGCTCTGCACGTAACGATTTTTACCGAACATATAAATAAAAGAAAATTTTATAAAAGTAATTGACGAGCCGGTTGGCGTAGTTGGTAGAACACTTGCCTTTCACGCCGAAGGTTGTGGGTTCGATTCCCACCCAGGACAGACATTGTGTGCATGAACATATATGTTTGTCCTGAGTCTGGGTGTAATTATCTATATAAGTATGTATTTACAAAAAAAAGTAGTATATGTAGTATATCAGTTGTCTGGTTTCCATAGCACAAGCTTTGTACAAGCTTAATTTGGGATCAGATGGCCGTGTGTGAAAAATGTCCCAGGATATATTATATTATTATTATAAATTGAAAAAATATAAACTTTTTGGCTTTGTTTAAAGTCCGAGTAAGAGACCGGTTGAAAATAAATGATGTTTATCGAGTTAGTTATATGGAACTGGCTCAATTTGCCATGCAACATTTTACGTATAATTTGTCATTATCTGTTTAGTTCTGTAGTGTGTGATGATAAACATACTTATGCCTTATGAGTCTTGCATTGCTCGGGGATGGTATTAAATTCTTTTTCACTTGGTGAATTGAATAACAATTAGAATTATTATAAAGCTTAAAATATATAGAGAACTATATACTGTTCAGGATTATTAAAAGGGTTTGTTGTTCGTTGATTCTCAGACGGGATATATAAAGATAAAATGATTACATGTATGTATTTAGATTGATGAAAAAAGTGACTATTGTGAAGGTACTGAACTAAAGTAACTAGTAGCTTTAAATTACAATTAGTCTCGTGAAATGATTCAAAAGTGCCTGTAAGTACGTACTTGTATCTAGTATGTTTTTATTTTGAATATATTCTGTTCGTCTCTAGATTCGTCAAAGCTCCGACTTGAAAAGGAAACTTGGCATCACAGTCTGGAAGGAAATAACCGAAGACGTTAATCAAGGTTTAAAAAACGTTAAAGAGAGCCAAGTGTGAGTACATTGTATTATATTTATAGAATACATATCATTTAGCACCTACATTTGATATCAAAACTTTTTCTCGAGGGTTAGAACATTGTACTTCTTAGTAATTAGGAGCTGCGATGGTACGCTCGCTGTATTAATTTTGCTTGCGCTTTACGACATTGTTCATTAGAAGAGGTGGCGTGTTATAGTTTCTTTCATTTGATTTTAAATTTGTTGCATAACAGTTATCAAACGATAGAAACTCGCGTGGCTGCGCTTAAACAGGCTGTGACTGAAGCACCAATGTAAGTACATCGAAGGTTTTGTTCCATATAAAAAAACATGTATAAAATTAAACTACAATAGCATGTAATTAATGGTTGCTAGTCGTAGTATTGAATAGTAGTGCTTGTAATAGTTGTTCTAACCCGAAAGAAATCGCACCAATCTATTAATACTTAAACTTGTTTGCTGTGCTATTACAAAATAATTTTCAGTACAAGCGTCATTTGTGTTTTAGCTGCTTTTAGGTTATCCATTAATAAAACGTCTATCTTTATTACATTGAGTAATATATAAAATTGTACAGATAACTGGGTAAATCCAATGTAGGACAGTAATGTATGTAGTTTCGCATTGCTGAGTAATTGGAGGATACACACGATGGTCTCTGTATGGTTTGAGTTGTTTCGCTTTATTTGATAACGATTGATGTCACGTATACTCATTTAATCTGGATTGGATGATTCATATTGTGTGAAAACTAACGATATGGTACTAACTTAAGGACGAATCGGCAAAGCCAGAGTTTTAATTTGTGAAAAATCTCGACGGTCGAAAAAAATGGTTTAGTATTTTGTTATATTTTAGAATTTTAATTAATTTTTGTCTTTAGTATACTTTTTTCAATTATTTATCTATATTTAGTTGAACTATGAATAGTTATTTGTAATAACTAATAAGCGATTTCTGCGATCCAGAAGTCGCAAAATATCACTTGTTTGTTTGTTTTTTATTTTATTTATCCGCATTATACACCCGATTACCTGTGTCTATTCATTTTCTTACCTGGCTACGTCTACGACATGTATCGGGTTTAAATACTGAACTCATTTTTAATGTAATTAAAGCGTACAACACTTGACTACGTTCCACGTCAGTTACGGTATATTTAAAGAGTCATGTCTCAGTCATGTTTCAGTAATAAGGATCGCGTGCTTATTGTATAATCGATATTTACTTATTTAAATAATATTCCGATTGTTTTGAATTTGAATACGTCTAAAATGCTTATTTTTATTAAAGTGAAATTACTTTCCATATATATATTTTTTATTTTATGTTTTAGATAAAATGTTAATTCGATTTATAATGTTTTTTTTTGTTAATGTCACAGATACCAAAAAACTGAATCTGTGATAAAAACAACTGCCGAAAAGACTACGTCTATCTTCGGCGGTATAACGGCCGGTGTGTCGCACAAACTGGGCCAGATGCGCAACTCGGAGTCGTTCCGCTCCATCGAGGAGCGCGTCGGTACCGCTTACGAGAACGTCAAGGTAAGCGACGGATTATCTTCACACACACATCACTACAGCGTACACAATACACGTCACTGCTATGACTAATGCTATGTTTTTCATTAAGAAATCTTAGACCAGTCTCGTTTTTTTTCTCTTTTCATTTTTGACGGAAAGACGATGGCCCTAGGCTTGACGGTCAGCCAACTGTTAATCAATAAAAAGTGCATTCGACATTTGTTCGTTGTTTCGTCAATATTACTTCAATATGTCAATTGTCGATTACAATAAACCGAATGCAATGTCATTTCTATACATTTTGGCTTGTTCTATAAAGGACATTGACATTTGCTGTAACTTTCTCTAGGTCCACTGCTTTTATATACATTAGTACTGCAAAGAGTATTTATTTTAGAGCTCACCCGATGATTATTGGTCATTACGTCCATATATACCAGCAGAGTATTTGTTTATAGTTTAGTTTAGGAAGGCTGATGACTGGCTCACTTGATTATAAGTCTTTAACCATAAAAACTGTAGCTGTCACAAATATATAAACAACACCGTATACAGTTAATGATACATTCACATAACTCACACACAAAAAAGGAATTCAATATATATATATATATATATATATTGAATATAAATATATATATATATATATATATATATATATATATATATATTGCTGTTCGTTGTTTGAACAACTGCTTGAGTGAAGTTAATAGTTTATACCAATAGCATCCATTAATATTTGTACAAAGCCCTACCACCGGTTACGATGAAGTATTCAACTTCATGTTGATGAATGATTGCTATGTAACCGCATGCGCCTCGATCGAATTCTAACGAACGAAATTAGTACAAGCAAGGCACAAGTTCACTTGTTATTCTACTAATTGCCTTGACTTCCATGGAGTAATTGGGGAATTTATAGTGATACTTATAATAAAGAATCTCGGTTCCTTTTATCGTTGTTTAAAATACTTATTTTATCTGTTTCCATAAGCTTCATTTTTTTGGTATTCAAAGAAAAATAATGTAATTTACAAACTTTACTATTTTAATCTACTGTAACCGACTTGTATGATGACGTCTCGATTCTAGTAATAAGGGTGAGGTCGCTGAAAGGTAGCATTACTCATAAAAAAGTCCACCCATCTAAAGCCCGATCTACATCTGCGTGGAATGCAATGCAAATAATAAATATGTATACTATACCATACATCGAATAAAGTCGATATTCGCAAGTATACTTAAATTTTTGCTCGCTCTGAATACCTTGCACCGGTACTGAATACCAGCTCTAAGCGAAACGAAACATTAATACTTGTTCCATATGCGTTTGACGTTGGCCTTAGCGTGACCGTTCACTGGACTTTTTAATGTACTTATAAGCCGCTTAAAATGCTTTCAATTTAAATGTTAAAAAAATACATGCAATTTTATTTAGTGAGGTCACAACTATAATATGTATTTACGCCTCTATTACGGTAGTCCCTCGATTAATCCAGATTTACTTTGGTATTTTTGTAAAAAGTCAAGTTTATTTAGGTATTTTAGAAAAAAATATCTGTATTTTTTAAGTGTTAAGTAACAATGATTAAATACTGAGGTTTTTAAATGTGCTACACATTAACAAAGTAATAAGATAATAATAAAGTAATAAGTTTTTCAAGTTTTAATTCGAATTTTAATTTTGGTTAGACAATACGTCTAACCGAAATCCATAAAAAAATGGCACGTTTGGATAATTGGACGACAACATATAATATACAATAATACTATTATTACTGGCTGGACAATACTAACTCACCCAACCTCGCAACCCGTCCCTCTATCATTTTAAAATAATTCGCATATAGTATATTTTTTGGTTAGCGGCTAAAATTATAATAATAACTTTGTTCGATTTCATGTAAAACGATACTAATCGATGTAGAGATAAAACATAAAATACGTATCAAATTACAAAAAATATATAAATTGCATGCCATGTGAGTGCTTGGTTTAATTAGAGTAAAAAGTGCTCTTTGACGCGTTCTTTTTTAACCGCTTTTAATAACTTTACAACTGATGGATCAGATTATAACATTTTTAAATAGATCGCTGCCTTCGGAAAATGTGTCACAATTTTCTTTTAAATTAATAATTACGATATTAATGTAAAAAACCGTCATTTTGTATGTGTGAAGTTTTAAATAAACAAAAAAGTTCTGTTTTCAAAGAATACATTTAAATATATATATATATATTTTAACGAGTTCAAATCTGCAAATTAGTACATACATACGCAATAAAGTACCAAATTATATTTTACAGTGACTTACGTAAGTGGGTTTGTTATTGTGTAGTTGGCTTTCTAATGGAACCGTTCACTTTGGTATTAAGACATTTCAAAATTATTATTTGTCGAGTAAATCGTCTTACATGTCTTAATGATAATTATATACTAATTGTACTATGTTAACTCGTATCTGTCTTGTTGGTCTAGTGACTAACTTATTAGACTAAGGGTACAGTTCATCATCCCGGGTCGCCCCAATAAACAATTATTAGTTTTCCTGTCAAGAAATTTTCAACAGCCTGGAAATTGGGCATTGATAGTGTTCACACACTCGTGCCACTAAAAAAAGGTTAGGCCGTTGGTCCTGCAACTGACTCTTTTCTGTATTTTTTTTTTAATTATAAAAAGTAAATTATGCCAGGGTCGAAACGCACCGCTCAGTAGTTCGTCCAACGCCGATAGTCGAGGCATTGCGACTGTCTTTATTCGTTTGTCCTTATTCCGTTCATAGTCAGCCTTGAGTGCTTCAAAACACTGCAAAAAAGGATTTGACAGATATTTAGCAGCCTACAACATTAATACAAGACGCCAAAATTCCTTGGGGATTGTATTCTGGTGAGTGTATTTATCGCTGTCATTCTGGTTACTAAGGCGATAACTGCTAATAACATGAATGGACGGATGTGGACTATCACTGCACTCTTGATTGAGATGGGGGTGATTGCATCTCACTCTGCCTAAAAGCGTGTGTTAGTACATTTGAGAGAGCTTGCAAACGTTGCAGGGCAAAGTGGCGTCCCGCTCCAACTCGACCCAGAGCTTCGACGAGGCGCTGCGCGACGCGTCGCGGGCGGGCGGTGCGAGCGGCGCCACGTCGCCCTCCATCCCCGAGCACAAGCCGCTGCCCTAGTGGGCGCGCCGGCTCACCAGCTCATCGACCTGCACGACGCCTCTCCGGATCCACGACGGTAGTACACAGACCGCTCCACTTCGCATCTCTGCCGCGGTTCCATTTATTCGAGTATAAAATGTATATTGAATCGTATTTAAATATTATATTGAAAAATAAGATTACTCCGTTTATAAATTGTACAAATTGCAGTGTTATGGCGTTTTCGATGATCATTTCCCTGTATCGTTGGTGATCATGTAATTTTCGTTGTGTTCTGAAAAAATACATCCTATTATAAAATTTCGTGGAAACCTTCAATGTGTAATAGATAAAAACTCGTCCCGAAGCGTTTTGATGAATTAGTAACAAAAAATATAGCAATATGACATGTTTATAAAAAACGCTGGATACGAGCTGCTAATGTATTTCTTTCGTAATATATCGTAATTATTAATTTAAAAGTTAAACAATTACCAATTTCAAGTTCTACGAATTATTTTAATATAAATAAAATAATTTATCACAGTAAATATTTTGAAAAAACACATTATTTTAGTGGCTTTTTGTGCAAATGAATATTATATGTCGGTATTAGTGTATGGAATATGAAATTTATTACACATTGTAGAAAATTATGTGATAATTTCTTCTGAATTGACGAACACACTAGACACTTCATGTTTATATTAGTTAAATACACTTTGAATATCAAGCTTGTTTTATAAATATTCAATTTACATCACATGGCTTAATTTTGCTATTTATCATAAAAAGTAGTGAACGGGATCGGAAGCGTCAAAAAAAAATCGAAAAAAAATTGTATATCATTAGTGAAATTATTTCGTGGATAAAATAAAAATAAATTAATATATTAACTGATATGTCCCTAAATAAAATAAAAAAAAAAATACTTTTCTATCGAAGGATTTTAATGAACGAAGTATTTTGAAGTTTAATTATCTATAGTATAGTTTATATAACGAGTCTTCGTAAATTTAAACTAAATCAGCGCAACCAATTCCGTTTACTGGTGATAAACGATTCACGCTCTGTACTGACGTGATTAACGGTCTATTCACTCTAAACAATCGAATTTAAATAATAAAATCTAAAAAAAAAAACGTATTAAAACTTAAAACAGTTATAGAACTTCATAAACCCCGCAGTAATTGTCTCTTATGTTTTAGATTATTGTGTTTTAGGGTCTTATATAGGTGTCTATTTAGTACTTAACGTTTTTTATTTATTGTCGATCCAATTTTTTGTCGATGCTGGTAAAAACAATAATATAAAATATAACGTTTTGCATTGTTTTAATACAAAAATAATCAGAAAGTATTAGTGTATTATTTAATAAGATTTCATGTATTCGCTTTCGAGTGTGAATGACAAAACTAGTGTGAAAATGTTAATCGTAAAATAAGACCAGACAAAAGCTTATGGTTAACATGGCATTCCATACGATATTAGTTGAGATGAGTTTATTGAGGGGTATTATGGTAAGGGGATGTTTAAATCGCTTCGCGGTGACTTTTATATAAATATATACTTGTTGAATACGCAAAGTCGTAATGTAAGTAGTAGACTTTGTATGATGTACTTGCCGAAGCCTGTTAAGTCCAGTTCAAAAGAAGATATTTTTATAAGATGCTTAGCTTTCCTTTACTTAAAATAATTCCATTATTTACATAAAATACCTAAGAAATTGGTGAATAAATTTATGTATTAAATATCTGTGTTTTTCTTAACCCCATTCCCACCGCGATAAAGGAAACAGTCAATACAGTAGCAGTCTGTGCTAAGGCCTCCTCTCCCTTTTTGAGGAGAAGTTTTTGGAGCTTAATTTCACCACGCTGGTCAAATGCGGCTTGGTGGACTACACACGTGGCAGAATTCCAGTGAAATTAGACGCATGCAGGTTTCCTCACGATGAATTATAATCACAAATTAAGCAAATGGTGCTTGCTCGGGTTTGAACCCACGATGTTCGGTTAAGACTCACGCGCTCTTACCACTCGGCTTTCTAGGAAACGGACAATCTTATTAATATTAACAGAAATTTACTTCTTCGAGAGGGCGTTTCTCACTTACATCTTACATGGTGCGGTGAACCTTTGCCCTATGATACCTACGCTACTGCGGAAGACACCTGAAAGAGCTTCAGCGAGCGATCGGCTCTGCAACAATCCCCACAGTGGGTAAGAGAGCTCGGGACGCTACTTTATAATCGTAAATTCATGAATTATTTAAATGTGTGCTAGTTTACACATTTGAATTTGAATATAGAAAAGAACTGGAAATAAATATTGAATTCTAATAAAACTCTATTGTCTAAATAATCTAGTATATAATTGTGACTTGTTTATTTTTTGAATATAAAGTAATTTATACAGATAATACCGCTTAAATGTACGAACACACCGATATAAATAGACAATATGTAAACAGTATTGTCATACATATTTCAGAGACATTGATAATAAATGTTTATGTAACAGTGTTAAGTATATATAAAAAAAACTTGCTTTTTTTCATGTTATTATAAGATTATATCAATGGAGAGCTCGTTTCTATATTTCATATATTGTAATACACCACGCTACTTTCAAGTCACCCCACTGTGTTTAATGTCATAGAATTTCTTTCAACATAAATAGATTTCCAAAAATGCCAACTACCTTAGATAATCATATAGGTATTGACTTTCCTTTTGACGAATAGCCTTCCACTTGGCGACAATCATGTTCCTAAGTAGGTAAAACGTATAAACTTATATAATATGAAAATATTACTTTTTAGATATTCTTGTTTTCATTGTGATGTTTATAATAATTATATGATTTATTTGTGTTTGTTTACTTATACTTTCAATTAAACGAGCATTTTAAATATTTATACTCAAAAATAAGTAAGATAAAATTGTAAATTCAAGAAACATTTAAGCAAGATCTAGACTAACTGTAAAAACTTTTTCGTAATTAAAGGAAATTCAAATCAAGAAAAAAATATGTTTTTTAATAAACAAAATGTATTTAACCAATGCACATTTTTGACCTCTATCGATTAATATTACTGCTACTTTTACCTTAATATTAATATTTAAATCAATAATATAAAAATAACAATTTTAATATTAAATATTATTATTATTCTGATAGATGCTCTAAATGCACTATTTCCATTAAAATTTTATGCGTAATATTATAAAGCTATCTGCCGCTATTATCTTAACTAGAACGTTGAAACACTCAAAAAATTTAAATTTGATTGAAGTAAACAACAGTCTCCGGAATGTCGAATAAAATAAAAATTAAATCGATTAACTTTTTGACTTGAGACTGTTCCGACTATTGATACATAAAAAAATGCAACAAACAGACATAATTTGAAACAATGAAATAAACATCTTAGATATTTAGAAAATTCATGCCGCTGTAAGCGGCTAAGTTATTATATCATTATAATGCCTTTAAAAATAACTTATTGGTCAAAACATTGCTTGCCAAGAATTTACTTTGACGTTAAAGCTTGAAACAAAGCGTTTATTTTAATTGTATTCTTTATTAAAGACAAATTCAACCTCAACGTTTGATACGCGTATAATAATCAAACAGCCACTGCTTTAGCTAATTGTTTTAAAGTCAAAGAATAAAAAATGTTTGGTCAAATATCGATTTATTAGGGATATGTTTGTAATAGTTACTAGGGGAACGTAATAACGGACGAGTACACTTTCATTCAGAATAAAGAAGGCGGATTTGTTTACAATATACAAAACAGCGGTCATGTTAGCTAATGCACTAAATAATAAAGATTTAATTTATCATACTTTAGTTAGCTTTGAAGCAGCTATACAAAAGTTTTGTACAAAATTATGTTATTTTTTGAACACTTACATAAAATAAAACATTTGACGATACAATTTGTTTAATCTGCCGTGCCGTTGACCGTAAGGAAATAGTGAGTTTAATTTCACATTACTACAATGTTTACAAAGACCATAGCTTACGTTACTAATACCAGCAAACTTGTCTATGCTTATGAAAAATCATGTACGCGCAAATTTATTTACCGATTTAGGGATGTGTATAAAAATATTTTAGAACAGCATTTTTATTGCGCGTGTATTACAAAATGTTATCCCATTGTATGGCAAATTATTTCATGTGCGCGAACACAATTCGTCGCCAACTTTAACTTTTTTAAAAGTAATACATTTCCTTCGTCATTACTTATTAAAAATAATAAATAACAGTATATTTAATACGCAAATTGAGCGCAACAATTACATTATTCAAATGTCCGCATACCCTGCACGAAGAAATTTGGAAACTATTTTACATTCTATATCAAAACCTTAATTGGTGGATTCTACACAATAAAAAAATTGTGTGCAATATAGAAAAATTATAAGCTATCTACTACAAATAACTATTAAATGTATGGCGGTACGATGGTCTCATTTTTTAATCTTCAAGCAAAGTGACAGTTCACAAAATACTATAGTATTTGTTATATCTAAACATAATTTCCAAAAAGATAATTCGATTAAAAGTTACATTCGTCCATTAAATGATATTTCATATAAAAAGGATTTACATTGCAAGAAGTTATTATTAATTATTTAAAACTAAAGGCGGTATATTAGAAACAGAGACATACTTTTGGTATCGGAGTGTACAAATGAATATATTATTATTGAACTCTGAACTATGATTCTAATAATTATAGTACTTATTAAAATTAAGCTTTGAAACACTAATTCTTAAATTTAATCCTCGGTATTTTAAAATTATCGCCTCAATATTAAGAATACGAGACCGCAAATAAATGTAACACAAGATTATAAGCATTTTTTCAAATCATATTTAACGGATCGTTTATGACAATCTTTAAATCGACCCGTTATACAATTGATGACTTTTATTATAAACATACATTTGATCCTGTCATACAAAATAAATCATATTTATTTTACAACGCAAAAAATATTTTCAATCATATTAGAGAAAAATCC
Source organism: Nymphalis io (assembly GCF_905147045.1). NCBI lineage: Eukaryota > Metazoa > Arthropoda > Insecta > Lepidoptera > Nymphalidae > Nymphalis > Nymphalis io. The sequence goes on from NC_065888.1 coordinate 9,879,320, forward strand.
GTAGAATATTCAGTATGTTACACGCAATGACCTTTTACATTTAGACACGTTACGTTCTCATAGAACGCCTTATAAACGTTACCGCAAAGTAGGTAATAGAAAGTAAGATTCTTCATTTGCCAGGATTTATAAGAAATACAATTTGTATCTCTTTCTAAGAATAATGTTTTAGACGAAATTTTCTTACATAAAAAATATATATATATATAACATAGTATATAAAGATGAATTTAATCTGATTAAAAGTTCGTTCTGTATGAAAATAACGTGTCTAAGTTAAAATAATATTGGACATAATTAATATTTAAAAAAAAATGTACAATGACCATCCTTGTATAAAACCATTTATAACTAATTAGACATAGTCAAGTAGGGTTCTTATCAGCTAGGTTTCTATGTGAATATATGTTTATAGTAATGATTGGATACAGTTTAAGACATATATTACACAATTTTAGAATATAATAATATGTTACTTGTTAAAAAGTTTAAGTTACTAATAGCGTGCGTCTATTTAAAAAAATATTAAATGACATATCATTCCTAATTCGTAAAATATTATATAATTAAATATAAACCTAACTTGACTATGTCATTTTGCTATTATGTGAGGTAAATACGGATACATGTTTTATAAATGATGTTAAGATAATTATATAACTTTATAAAAATATTGCCCCTTAATTCAATACGATTTTAAGCGAACTTAAATTCTAACGCCATAGTTCATCGATTCGACGGTGTAAATATATTGAAAGAATTCTAATCGTTTCATTATATTTCCGTTTAGAATAAATAAACACTTTGAAAAAAAAAAAAACACATAGTCACTTAACATTAATATGGATTGGCTTCGCTTACCAGATCGTCTGATTAAAAAGATTTTAAAATAACTTATATCTAATGACATCATCGTAAGCCCTTGTTCAAAAATCTTTTAATCATATTAAAAAATAAATTATATGACTATATCTATCTAGTATTTACGGCGGCACACTTATATTATCCGTGCTCTTAGTTTTATTTGTTGGCTTTGTGAGATGCGGTTTATGCTACACTACACCTGATATCTAATTTTTATAATATTAAAGATTATATGTATTCAAAATTTAGTGAGACATGCGGCCATAAATTTACAACATTTCTCATTTATATTTGAACGATATATAATATGAAAAAATATTATTTAAGTAGAGAAGAAATTAAATTTATATTTTTGATGTATTTTGAATTTTAAATGATTAATACATATAAAAATGACTAATATTTGTTAGATATTACATAAAAAAAAAACGAAGCGACATAGTTATAGCTATTTCACACGAAAAATTAGTTTGACATTCATCTTGTATAAGGATGTTGGTTGATTGTTTAATTGTTTATTACTATTGATACCATTAACACTAATCCTAATCACATCGACACAAGTTCATTAAGGCAAAATTTAAATAGTGGTTCAATGTTTAAGTTCCTAATGTATTTTGGCTGACAGATTAATATTTTAAAATATCATGTATAAGTAAGAATTCTATAACTAGTTATAATTACCTTACAGAGCATATTAAATTCCAAGTTGTATTTTTTATGCAAAATTTTATAAGATATGACAATAAAACTTTTGCCTAGAAATATATACTTCCTTTTCTCTACAAACTATCAAAGATAATAGTTATTTATTCCTCTCTGAAATGTAACATTACATTTCAGTATTATCCTAGCCAATATTATAAAACAAGCTTATGTAAAAATGAAACTTATAAGCCGTTATAAAAACATTAAGAGATGTACATAGTTGTCAACCGAATTCATGATAAGTAACGAATATATATATATATACATACATATATTAAAACACCATACGATTATGACGCCAAATATAAAAACATGAAAGTAAAAAGAAAATAATACTAAGTCTAACTAAAGTAAAATAATGTGAAGGTGAGGAGTTAGAATGTTACAAAATAGCAAACAATAATGAGCACCCGCTGCTCAATTCGATAGTTTAAATGAATTAACTTTTATAATTTTATATTTAGATATCTAGTAACACTGAATTAACTACAGACACTTCGAAGTTTTATAACCCATCGATTTCGTTAAAAAGATTTATTTATCCATGATTATTCATTATAAATAACATCCAAAGATTATGAGCCATTTTATGTTATCCTTAAAACTAGCTTAAATAGGACAGCTGTCTCCCTTGTATAAACAACATGATGCGTTCGGCCATCCGTTATCAATATATCATCGAGCAATCATCTTTTGTTCTAAAGATTTTATTTTATTTGGTGTTCTGTTCACTTATGTCATTTAGTCTACCTTGTTTAGAGTAAGAAGCACTTTTATACTTTGATCATATTACATGAGGATATGACAGTTTCAGTGTTTGTGACTTCCTTGGTTGAATGAATGATTAAATTGGATCAATATGTGGCTCAATTTAGCATTGCAAGAGGTTTCTCAGTGTCTCCGATAACAGAAAACTCATTTACAATTTAAAACGCAACCAAACTCTACTATCTGGTCTTTTTACTTATAGAACAATATTTATAATCTTCACATGGTGTTGATAACATTTTTTAAAATGAAAAAACAAAATTAATTCAAATGGATCTCTAATCGTAGGTGGAAGCAATGATCTTATTTATTTTCATAACCCAATTCTCCTCAATGTAGCATCCATTCCAAAAAAGCTGTTCAAAGTCACACAAAATTAATATGGTCAGTTTTGAAAGCTACAACCATAGAATGCTTAATGAGATCGATAGAAATACAATCCGACGAAGGTTAAAGACTAAAGACTCATACGGTTCGGGATGTCTTTTAAGCTAAAACTAGTCGACATACTTATAGATAGCAGCTTTTTATAAAATCATATCGGTCACACAGACGAGGACGCGGGAACGTTTCGTTTTCAGCTCACTTAACAAAATAACTACCAACGTAAAGTATCTACCGTTACGATAAAAGCTCCAGGTGGGCCGGGCTCAGGCGAAGTACATGACCTTCTTGGTGACGGCGTGCACGGTGATGGCGCGCGCCATGGCGCCCGGCGTGCGGTCCTCGCTGCACGCCGACTGGTGGCTGCCCTCGCCCGAGTCGTGCTCCTTCTCCACCAGGTGGTAGCGCGCGCGGAACGCCACCAGGTGCGCGTAGTAGGCCGGCGCCGGGATGGACACGGAGCGCGTGCAGCGCACGTACGTGTGGCACAGCTGGTACGTGAGGCACTGCAGCTCGTCCGAGCCGAAGTGGTTGTCGTCCCACAGCACGTGGTAGTGCGACGGCCGCGACGTGCCCTGCGGACAGAGCGGAGCTCGAGTACGGGTCTACGGGTCTACGGGTCTACGGGGCGCCGTGGCGAGCGCGGGGCTGCCGTGTACCTGGATGCCCTGGTGACTGCACAGGTAGAAGTCGAACTCGGTGGGGTGCGTGATGCCGAGGTCGACGGTGGTGCCGGCGGGGATGTTTCCCGATTTGCCGGACTGCTCCTTCTTGTCTGCGCAGAACAGCCGCGTGTGGTGACGCTTCTGTACCACTATAAAGGTGATACCCGGCTTGTACTCCGCCTCTAACTGTATTTAAAAGTACCATTTGTTAATTGTGAGAAAGATTGTACAATTTATACAAAAAAAAAAAATTATAGATATGATTACTCAAAAAAATTATATTGGCTACAATATCATCTTTCTACAGATTTTAATAAGCGACAAAAGCAAAGTTAGTTTTACAAACTTTTAAACTTAATTTGGTGTAAAATGTCTAATTACGAGGTTTTATTTAACTACGAAACCTTTAAATTTAGCATAAATCTAAATTCGTTCAGCCCTTTTGCAGAGAAATTTAATAAATTTTTATTACGTCTTCTAATTCCTTTATTAATAAGCAAAATATAGAACGGTAGTTTTAGTACTTAAATTAATTATAGTACTATTCCAATGACACCAATTAAATTATCATTTAAGACATCTGTGTCTATCATGTGTGTTTTAAAATAATTTTTTTTTTAAATTTAGTTATTGTAATGTGAGATAATGTCGACCTTGATGCAAGCCTCCCGCACAGCGGTCAGCTCGTGTTGCAGCACGTGTATGAACTGTCCCTCGGAGATGCCATCCCGGTACATGATGATGCGGTGCGGCTTAAACCCGCCTGTGCTCTTGTAGAACATGATCAGCAGCTCCTGCACCATGCTGCTCATCTCGTGGACGATCTCCTGTCTACAAAGATACGGATCTTTAGTCAAAGCTCACGGTGCGGGCCGGCAACGTATTCCATTAAATATAAATGAATCTAAAGCGGCAACAAGAGACGGGACGTGCGTCGTTACAGTGACAAGCTAGTGCAAGTATAGTATAAGTATAGGAGTCAATACGACCGTGCTTCTGTCGGCGTGTGGTACCTGTGCTGCTGCACGCGCACGGTGGCGGCGTAGCGCGACGGGTGCGCGTCCATGGAGCCCACCACGGCCGCGATGGACGGCTTCTTGTTGTCGCCGGCCGGCGGGTGAGTCACGTCCACCCCCAGGAAGATCACCGGCTCGTTGAACACCTGTCGCGTGCGGGAACGTTACATACTGCTCCTTGTTTAGTCGAGCTAAATGTTTTCAAGTGAGCGGACGACAGACCTTGGGACGCAACGAGGGCACGAGAATGGAGTTGATTCCGCCGAGCTTGACGTTGATCTTGAGACAGAGATTGCTGAGAGTCTGCGGCGACGTCTTGTTGACGTTCTTCGCCTGCACGCACTGCGTCGCCATCCCAAGCACCGTGTCGCCCACCCGCTTCACCTCGGCTGGGGAGAGGCAACACCATTCGTAAGTTTATATATATATATATATATATATGTATTGTGTGTAACAAAAGTAACAATTAAAAAAAAGTTATTTTTATCAATTTTAATAAATCTTGTCAATTATTTTCAGATAGCATTTGATTTGGTATTTAATTAGACAGGAATAATTAAAGCCTAGGCTGAGACCTATATAATAATATCAAAATGTTACCGTAAACGGGTGTTTTTCCGGGCAACACGACGACAACGAGCTGCAACTGCACGAAGGTCGATTTGAGATATTTGAACATTGGCTCCACTTGATCGGGACCAGTTGCATACTTGCAGAAGCAAGGTTGACCGATGATCGGCATGCCTGCATCATTGGATATCTTCTGTAATTGCTGTGTAAAATTCCTGCAAAAATAGATTACATTATCATTTAAGTGTGTTTTGAAACATCACACGCCAGTTTTGGGTCTTCCTGTCTGAGGGGCATCCTGTCTGAGACATAATATAAAAATATCGTGAGTCCATATTAATTATATAGAATTATAAAAATATTATTATTTAAAATAATGTCTATCAAAGAAAATATATAAGGAACGCGACGAAAAGTCATATACTTAGTTTATTTATTGTTCATACAGAACGGTTTGATTTATTAAAGTTTTAGTTATTATATTTTATTACAATAAATAAATGCCGTAGCGACTCGTAACGTACTTGAGCGCGTCCTCCCGGACGGTCCTCTGCGGCGCGAAGCAGGCGATGGCCCACACGCGTATCTCGACGCCCATGAAGAACTGCTTCCCGCGCATGTCCCACACGCCCTGGTTGGGCAAAGCTTGCTGTGGGAAGCGACCATGATAATGTAAACGTAAACAAGTAATTCTACTACTTTCTATATTACTAAGAGATTCATTAATTCATTCAATGCATACGTTTGCGTAGAGCTGATTCCAATGGCGGGATTAATAAACAGCTTGACCTTGAAATTACAGACATGGCATCAGCGCTAAAGATTTAAATTAATTTATGGTATTCATAATGGATTCGAAAAAATGGCGTTTTGAATGTCGACGAAGTTGTTTATTGGAACTTTGAAAGTGAATGTAACTAGTCAGGTGGAATATTGTGATTTGAATAAATAACTGTTTGTGCATAATGTAGCTCTGCTCTGCTTACACATAGAATATGTTAATTTGAGGTTTGTTCAAGCCTCCTAGCACAGTAACATACACTCAGTAGTAAGTACAGTAACAGCCTGTTAATGTCCCACTGCTGGGCTAAGGCCTCCTCTCCCCTTTGAGGAGAAGGTTTTGAAGCTTATTCCACCACGCAACTCCAATGCGGGTTGGTAGAATACACATGTGACATAATTTCAATGAAATGCGCATGCAGGTTTCCTCACGATGTTTTCCTTCACCGTCAAGCATGACATGAATTATAATCACAAATTAAGCACATGAAAATTCAGTGGTGCTTGCCCGGGTTTGAACCCACGATCGTCGGTTAAGATTCACGCGTTCTAACCACTAGGCAATCTCGGCTTTTTTTAACATACACTCAGTGGCGCGGAAATTAGGTCACACACAAAGCTCGAAATTACTGTTCAAAAGTCAAAATCAATTTTGAAAATAACTACCTTACTGCCCTTGAGATTTGCCAACGACTTCAAATTGCGAGAGATTAATGTAAATAGACACACAGAGAAAATTAAAACTATCAGGCCAGCACCCCGAGTATCTTCGCAACGAATGGGCTAAGGTTAGTTCACCGATGAGTGCCGAATCGCCTTGAGTGCACCAGACAGTCGGGAAGTGTATGGAGGAGAAAAGGACAGTGGTTTCTACACGTTACCACTGCTGAAACTGTTAGTTTTCATAGAGACTCAGTAATGGTATGGGAAGGAATAAGTTCAGAGGGTTGTACTGAATTGATTTTTATTGAAACTTGATTAATTGACGAAAAAACACGTTAATTTAGAGTTAAACAAGAACACGTAATCACGATAAGCGGCACTTATATTGAATTGAATTACATTTTAAAGGGCTTATGAAAACCTGTGTAAACCCTGTGCCAACTTGTATCTAAATAGAAGTGTGAAGGAAAGTTTATGAGGAGTGTGCATACCTGCCCGCCGAGTGACGACACTCGGCCGCCATACTGCAGCTTGGGCGGCGGCAGCACTCGGCCGCGCACCTCCATCATGTTGTTGGAGATGGTGAGCCCGAACTCCTTCACGTACAGGTCTGTGTTGAAGTTGGCGCGCCGCACCAGGTTGTTGATCTCACGCTCCCTGAGACACACTCACTTTCTCTTTAACTGTCTATTACTCTGAACTATTTAGCATATATATAAGTGATAGGTCCATTTCCAGGCAAGAAGTGACTACAGGCTGCCCTTTGCAACATCTAGGTTCCCAAAGTAAGGGATGATTAATATTTCTCACAATGCCAATATCTATGGGCTATTTACAATCAGGTAGCCTATTTGGAAAACTACTTATTTAAAAAAAAAAAAGTAAATGTAATTTTCTTATTAAAATTATTTGATACAAATAATATCATATAATATAAATATCATTATATTGATAATAAGATACGATAGACTGAAAAAATACCTGTCTGGGGCCGAACGAGCCGTTGCTTTGATCATAGTAGAAGTCTGCATGTCAGTTAATTTCTTGATGCATCTCTGTCCGGGCACAATATTACAGACCTCTAATGGCAAGTATGTGTGTTTGTGCTCTTGACCTACTTGGAGGCAAGGTAAATGAGGGTATCTGAGTTTCATCTTATACTTATCCATGAAATACTTAGCAACAGTACATTCTACTGTTTGTCCGTTTTCTAATTGTAAAGGAAATCTGCAATTAAATTTGTATATTTAATATAAATTTAATAATATTTACTATTAAATAAACAAGAAGTTATTATATTATTATTATTAACTATTATCTCAAAATCAAGTGTATGAATGACAATTTGACCGCATCTGCTCTAAGAGAAAGGAAACTGCCTGAACAAAACATACCTATCGTTACTCAATAAATTTATTTTATTAGAAACAGTTTATAAAAATCTTATTTAAAAATAAGCATAAAGTAAAAAAGGTTTTATAGTAATTATTATAATTTTATATGAAACTAATTTCACCCTATTGTAAAACTAGTATATAAATGAAATGCTATAAAACTTACGACTGCATCTGTGCAGGTCTGCGGGTAACATTACATACTCTGTATTTCCTCTTCATGGTACCACAATGAGTAATTTCAATCTTCAGTCCTTTTATTTCTTTGGTAAATTTCACTCTTTGTGAATCGGTCAGAGGTTTTCTTTGTTCATTAATGTCTCTTATATCTAACACTTCACACATAAATTCTATAACAGGCTGGGCTTTGTAAAATGCAGTTGCAGATACTGTGGAAAAATGTAAATGTTGAGCGTGACGTTAGTGTAAAATCATTTAAAATAAAGCCTTTTTCTTTTTATTAAGTGTTAACGAGTACAATATTATAATGTGTATATTTCACTATTTTATAATAATGTATCAATATACATTTGCTTTTCTCCAAATATTATTGACCTTAAAATATTGCAGACAATTGCATGGTATAGTGTATGAGTTTATTTTATTTATTTTAAAACCATTACAATTTATACATTGAGATTTTGTTATCACAATACATAAAGACCAGGTAAACTTTAGCTCATGTGGTTTAGATTAAGGAAAACAAAATATTAATGGTATACTACTAATAATAATTACTTAATAGCCAGTAATTTTATAAATTTTTAGAACCGAGAATTATAATGAATCATAGTGGATTCATTATAAAAAATATTTTATATTTGTATTTTTATAACAACCTCATTCTATATCAATAATAAATATCTACAAAATATCCATAAAAATATTATCAACAAGTACCATCAATATTAAGCATCATTTTCCACTGGCTCGGTCTCACAGACTGGTGAAAACCAAACCATACTTCTCTACCACCACCAAGGGGATGGTAATATCCTTCTGGGGATGAGAAGAAAGATCTGCCGACTGGAGTGTACATCATTGAAGGCAGATGTCTCATGACAACATCCAACGCAAGAATTGCATCATATGGAATCTGTCTTGTACGGCCCTCCAATGCTTCTTCTAACGCAAACAATGACACCTGACCAAATTCAAAATATATTTTATGTACATTGTAAATTTTGTTTTATTTTCTTATATAAAATTCGCAGCTTTATCATACGCGTATAATATATGACTACAATATTATATTAAAGTAACGCTTAGCTTAATTTTAGTTCCACCAGGTCACTTAACTACAAATTGGAATATTTCATATAGACGGTTTGAATGTATTTCATAAAAATTAATTCATTTTGCAATTGACGTAACACTCATTTCTCAGCAATAAACAAATATATATTTATGTTTGTGTTGTACACTATACAGATACTCTTTTATTGTACAGAACACATCAAAAATAATGTTATAATAAACAAATTTGTACAATAAGACTTATTATAGATTGTATAAACAAAAATTAAGTATTACTGATGATGAATGAATTAATGAATGATTTTTTGTATGTTACAAACTTAAAATATATATAAATATTTATTTAATTTTACTTACTTGAGCAACCCATTTGATTGTGACTCGAAATACTCTATCTTTGCCTTCACCAGGCAAAGTAACTTCTAATTCCACTCTATCATTGCCAATAGGCAAGGGATCCCTTGTATATAAATTGTTTCTCCCATCAAACACAGGCTTTAAAGCACCAAATATTTTATTGTAATTGGTTACCATTGATTCAACAATTTCTCTATTAACCTAAAAAGAGAATATTTAGTAATTATAAGCACAATAACAATAAGAAATGTCAAAGATTGTAAGGTTTTACTACTATATTTTTACCTTCCTAGGACACTTGTCAGGTTGTATATTTACATCATAATGATGTACAAATCCTCGTGGCATAGATATTTGGAAATGATTAGCACGAAGCATGATCGGTCTTCCTTCATGACCCAAGTTAGGTCGTCGGGGACAAGTCAGCACAGGTAGGTCGGGCGGTGGAGGAGCTGCAGGTGACACGAGCGACAAGCCGCCAGTTCCACTTGTCACACCAGGTGGAGACGTGCCTGTGGCTAGTGCAGTACTTGGTGCCCCTGGTGCTGCACTTGTGGTGCCCGCTGCTGCACTCACAGCTCCTGACACACCCATCGCACCAGCACTCGTCTCCCCCGCTGGAGCTATCGCATTAGTACGAAATTAAATATATATCACATAAAAAAAATTACAAGTTTATGATATATATGACATTCGTAACAAATTAGAACCATTTTGTCAATTGAAACATTATTTAGGGCAGTCAAACAAAGGATGATGCTGCCTTTCCAAGTCGTTGCTAAGATTATTTCGAAAACGGATGCTTACGTTGGCCAACGGGGTACATCTTGGATAATTATGAAAACAACAAAAACTTGAAAATAAGAATATACAAATTCCTCGTGTTAAAAATTGTAACAATGTGATAAATTAATGGGGCTGTAAACTGCACTCTATGCTGTAAATTGACGTATGGTTAGCTATTTTGACGTTAGCAATCATAGAGTATGGATTAATGTTTATTAAAAAAAATTAAATTGTGACATAAAGTTTGGGCGTTTTAGAATATTTTATTATCAACATTTTATTAAAAATAGGAAATGTAATAATTACAACAAACATTTAAAATCAACATATTACTACTTTACAAGTAAACTTTAAGTAAAAAGATAATTACATATTTCTTGATAACAAAATATGGTGTTGGCTGTATATTAATTATCAAAATAGATTAAAAAGTAGGCATTGCTTATGGTAATTGGTAAGATATTTTTTCCCAATCTTTCCCATTTTCCAGAAGAAAAATAATATGTCTATCCCGTATAGTGGCACGATACGACGTTCTGGAGGTGTAGTATCAGCAATTGGAAAACAGTTACGGGGAGTTAATCTTAAAGCAGCAAAGCGAATAACTGTTAAATTTGATCCATTCGGTGAAAATGTTACACACACAAGGTAACTAAGCTGTCTTATTAATTTAGATAGAAAAATCAATAACACACAACAATGGCATTTTCTCACGTTACGAATGATTGATAATTATAATACTGTATTTTTTACCATGGTCTATGTGCTTACAAAGTAAATCTAAAGTCCTAAACACCAGTTATTGTGCTTTTTTCAGGAACTTTTTACATTATTTAAGCTCACCAAAAATCATTTTAACAAATCCCAATTGTTCTCTTAAAACGGAGATTGTCTGTGATCGAAGTGAACCTACAATTGATATAGCTCTAGTACCTTCCATAGCTGGTAAGGAAACAATTTACACTTGGTTTTAAAAAATAATTTTTTATACTACATTGGTCTTATATACTTGTTCTTTTCAGAAACTGCTAAACTTAACAAAGTAACTTTTAAATCAGCTAATTTAACTTGTTTGGAATTACTACAATTATTAAATAAACACATATCATCATTAGCACCAGAAGATCAAATATCAAATACTGTACAAACAAAATTAGAGAAAAAAAAAGGTAAAAAGAAGTGATCAAAATGACAAAATCAACCAAAGGAAACCTTCACGTGGTGGAAGAGATTTACAACCAAATACCAGCATTTACTGATGTTTTCTCTGAAGACACTTTCTATATTTTTGTTGCAATATTTGTTTCTTGCACCATTATGGTTGCTTTTGTTTTATCTAGATTTGTAACTATAAAGCCTGTAGAGTAATGTAGTTTTATCAAAATTATTAAAATGTAATATTAAATGTGAATATACATGTTTTTTACTTTTATAACACTAATTAGTGCCAAATTTAAGAGAAAAACATAATTCTGAAATGACTAGTTTACAGTAATTATTTCCTTCTAATTGATATTTTTTAATTTATTTATCAGTGAAATAAACAGTAAATATTACATGCGTTAAAATACTGACTGTTTTAAACATAAACCAATCAAGTTTCTTCTTAAAATAAATTGATATATAACAAGAAATATGGAATTTTACATAAATAATAAGTAGTAAAATTTACAAAATAAGTAAGATACAAGGCATTAAACAGTGAAGTCAAATAATTTTCAAATTAACAAAACCAGACAAATTTCTTTTTCAATGTTATCAACAACAAGAATAAAAATGGAGTTAAAAAAACAGACTATTAAAATAATTTATGAGTTAGTTTTCATATCATTTGTATTCAATTATCTAATAAGGCAGTTATTTTAAACAAACTGCTATAGCCGAGGTACTAAATATGTTAAAAAAATTTGACTACAGTAATAATTATTTTTATTGTATGGGTTCCAGACTAAGCCATATTCCGACAAGGAGCGAACAAAGTAATTATGTAATTTTCAAATTTAGAAAAAAAAATTTAGCAAAAACATAGAAATTGGTTAAATGGTTGTAGGATCTTTTAAATTAAAATTGTATGTTTGCAAATATAAATTTATGATTTTACATGATGTATTTCATGAAATCTTTATAAGTCATTACTAAAATGACAAATAATAATTGAGTGATGATCACAAACTGCAGGAGGCAGAGGTGGTTAAATTTTTAAGGGCTTTTTTAAGTCGAAGATCACTTATGAAAACATTTTTGTTATTTTTATCTATGTTATGCCCAGAAATAGACATCTGATTAAAAAAAACTCCCATTCGTAGTAAAATTTTGTAAGGTTTGTTTTTTCTTTTGTGGAGATGTGGCTTAGATTTAGAGCTTAATTCACCACGCGGCCCCATATGGATTGGTGGATTAATCACATATGTGGCTGATTTTTGGATAAAAATCAGCCACATATGTGATACTCGCATATTTCCACAATATTTTTTCCTTCACCGCCGAGCACGAGATGAGTTTATAAAAGTTAATGGATGCTTGCTCGGATTGGAGCAAACACTCTTCGTTTAACATTCTTGGGAATTTTTTTTTTTTAACCCAATGGTTACTCAAATGACCATTCGTGTATCTCGGCTCTTTTTAGTACTCATTTTTTAATTAGTTTCTTTGATCATTTATAGTGTAAATAAATACTAGTTAAGCAGAGTTTAATCAGTTTTTTTCTCATTTTTGAATATTCGTAATAACTATTTCTTACATTGAGTTTTTTTTTAATCTACCTAAGATTATATGATCATTTATAAGTAAGATTTTTATTCATTATTAAAATTGTTTACTCTCTCGAGTAGGGAATAAACCACCCATTCGCTTCGAGATGGCTGTTACCTCTTATCGCGTTTCCTCACACCACGCCCTGCTTAGTACGGACTGTTTACTACAGTTTCTATTGTCTATCTAGACAGGTACCATTCGTAACTATCTCAATAACTTTTTTTCTCTCAATTCAAATCTCTCAAAAAAAAAACTCAAAATTTTACTTTATGCTATTTATTATTTTTTAAATGAATCATTATTATTCTTCTACTAAGATTAATAAAGTGTGTTACCGTACAATGAAACTTATTAACATTTAACACACAATTTTAAATACATTTTATACGATTATGAAATATTTACGGTAAGAAATACATTTTTGTTTTGGTCAATCAATAGTTGTGCCTATGACGTTAATTTGTAACGATGACATTCTCAAAATGATCAGGCAGTATAATTATGTTAAGATTTATAATGACAAAATTAAAGAAACCCAATGTATACATAAATGTAGGTTAGCAAAACAATACCAGGAATTAAAAAAAATACTATTCAATCTAAAAGGAAGGACAAAGTAAAGTATTCTATTATTTTCATAATATATTTATTAAAATGTTTGATTTACAAAAGATGAAGATACTCTGTTACAAACAATTTGACGTGGTTTGTTAGAATTCTTGTGCGCCCCAACGTATCTGAAAAACAGGTTATTAATTAATTAATAACAAAATAATCGGGTTCAACTCGGGCTAGTAACAACACGTACAATATTCATTTGTATTTATAAATCATCTCGTGCTTGGCAAAATACATGTGAAGAGTGAAATTCTGCCAACAATAAACAGTGGCACATCATACTTTAAGCTCCAAAATGATTCCATAGGTATGGGGCAGACTTTATGAGACAACGCTATGCGCACCTTTACCACAGATCTTAAACTAAAAATCTTAAACTAAAAGAATCCAATGGAAGATTTTGTATTGATCCTTAGTGTAAAATATTTTAATATTCTAGTGGTTTGTATCCAACATTTATATTTTTAATATTATATCAGATAATAAACAACCTTTTTATAAAGTAAGACCTTGAAGAAACGCATTAAAAAAAGAATAATAGCAACGCCGCCTAGGAATTAATAACATTCCACGACTATAGCCCAAGGAATCGAACCTGCGACTTTTACATCGCTAGACGGTAAACCATTGCGCTATTGACGATTATTAAACAAAATTTTATAACAATTTCCTAAGTAATGTACCACGTAGAGAAGTGTAGGCCAGATCACGCCAGTCATATTTTTTTTTTATAGAATAGGAAGGCGGACGAGCATATGGGCCACCTGATGGTAAGTGGTCTCCAACGCCCATAGACATTGGCATTGTAAGAAATGTTAACCATCGCTTACATCACCAATGCGCCACAAACCTTGGGAACTAAGATGTTATGTCCCTTGTACCTGTAATTACACTGGCTCACTCACCCTTCAAACTGGAACACAACAATACCAAGTACTGCTGTTTTGCGGTAAAATATCTGATGAATGGGTGGTACCTACCCAGACGAGCTTGCACAAAGCAACACATTAATTATATAACTTAAATTTTACAATATATAATCGACTCACATCTTGATTACGAGTTTTTTGTTTCCGCTCTACCAAAGACGTCAGAGCTTCCGATCGTACCGCTAAAGAGTCTATTCTTTCAACGAGTTGCTGATAAGGCGACAGAGGTTGAGCTCCCATTACAACGTGACCCAATTTAGAATCTATTTTAGCATCCAAACGAGCATTACGAATTAGGTTGACGATCCAACATTCAGCTTCGTCGGGTTGCATATTAAGATTTTCTGCCAACATTCTGAAAGTGTCGAGTAAAAAAAAATTATAGGATTTCTGTACAAATAAAATGATCCATGAAATTAGAATGGCATGTACAGTCAAACTAGTTTTATTTATTTATTAATTTATAATTATTATACAAATATTAACGTACCCAATACTTATCACTTGGTGAATACGACAGAAGGTTTCGAATATCATTAGACGTGCATTTTCAACAAACTCGTCCAAGCATGCAATTAAGAAGAAGTCTGTCAACAGAACCGCTTGGCATTGGTTCAATTTCCTTCGCGCCGCCTCAAAGTCGAAGTTAACGTATAGGTGTTCAATGAATTCAGTTATTGGGTCTCTGTAAATTAAATAGTTTTAGTATGTATCTTAACTAAGAATAATAAAGCAATTATTAGACAATCTACTTTTATACCTGTATGTATAGGCTTCTTGTTGAATGACTTTGACAAGATCTTTGAGCGCATTTCGTCGAGAACGGTTAATAATGACAGCAGTAGCCAGGTATCGGAGGATATGGGGACACATTGTCTGGATCGCGTTCAAATACAATGGTTTGTAGAAAAACATCTCGATGATTAGGTCGCGGCCTTTGACATGGTTGAAGAACACGAAGAGAGACCAATGGATGAGCCATGTGCGCTGCTGAAGTGCCTGCATGTTGTTGGCAGTAGCGCCCGCGGCACCATTGTCGATGAATTCACGCAACTTTGTTAAATCATCGAGGGCTGCGTCCCAATTTTGAACAAGAATTTCACTTGCTAGTTTACCCCAGAGAACGGAGAGATAATTCTATAAAAATAAAGATACAATAGAATAGAATTATAGAATAGTAGAATTCGCGTGTCGTTTACATAGAAAGGTCTATATGTTAATGTCGAAAAGAAAATCTCAATGGTTTAGCAAAAAATTTGGTTCAACTAAAGAATAAAAGTTAAAAGCGCGACTAACAGACGACAAGATAATTTATATAACTTAATATTGATACTTGTAGAACACGAATTTTAAGTTCACGTTTAAAAGAGACCTTTTATGACATACATATAAATATTTAAGGTGATTAATTGCATCGAAAGTACCAAAAGCATTCTGAGATTTCTTACTTTTATTAGATGATTCGTTTTTTAGTTCTGGTTATATTAAAGAGAAAATATAATTTAAATTATTGAAATAACTCGTTTCGAGATTAGATAAAAAAGGTCTATGTACTTAACACCACATAATAAAATAAATAGTATTACGGTAATATTATTTAGTTTATTATTTAAAGTCACATCACATATATGTCGTTTATATCCGCCTTTAACGATAGCGAAGATGTTTTAAATTATATTTAATATCTATATTAATTGAAAAATACGAACAAATATATTTGTAACATGCTCGTTGAAGAATTATCTATTATCTAAAGGAAATGAACATTAAAACCTCGTCGTGATGCAAAGAAAAAAATACTGACATTTTGTATTTTCTGTCACTTATTAAGATGTCAGCTAAATTAATCGTTCGTAGATTTGAAACAGAGGATAAGTTTCAAACATTGCAAATAATTATTGAAGAAAATGACCAAATTAAGATCGACACATGGCGTGAAGGCCGACATAATTTTAAAAGGAACGAAAAAGATAAGCCACGATTAACTGTGAAAGTAGTTGCCGAAGAGAATTCAAGTAATATAGATCTCGATTCATGCGCAGAGAAAATTGAGAAAACCGGAAAATACCTAAATAATTTACAAGTGCAGCTTAAAATTCAACACTTGTCTGCAGAAACAAATAATGATTTAAAACATGAAACAAAGAACATAATTTTCAACCGTAATAGTGAAATATCAACAAAACATTATAGGGAAGTTGAAACGGAAGAAAACGTGCAAAAAGTTTCAGCAGAAACATATTGTTACAATAACAAAGATATTAGTCGCTTAATGAGTCCGCTCGAATACAGTCTCGAAAAAGTCAAAGAAAACAACGCTCGGATAATGGAAAATATTCACATGCTCAATAGAACCTTAAATTACACGAAAAAGAAGGAGATTTTGGGTATAATTAATCCGAAACCATTACGCTCATATCCTTGTGAGGAGTGTGGAAAATGCTTCGTATACGAAACTGGTCTTTGGAGACATTATTCTGTTCGACATGGAAGCTTAGACAAGCATCAACGTTGGCAGTTCGTTTGGACTTGTACGGAGTGTTTCCAGGTGTGGCCGCGACAGGACTTGGCCCTAAAGCACGCGAATCAGTGCTGTAAATCAGATAACACAGACTGTGTTCGAGAGATAAAAACGTCTTCACTATTACAGTGCGAGTTTTGTGAAAAAGTTTTTACAAGTATTCCTAGATTACTGAGACATCTTAAGATGCATACTGTTATAAAAAATTACGAATGCAATGCATGTAATATTGCATTTTCGTGTTACAAAATGGCAGAACAACATTGGCTAATATGCTTATGGTTGAAAATGTATTACCAATTTTCTTTGCCGAAACTACTCCTTTGTAATGCTTGCGATCGAAAGTTTAGGAATTATGATCAGTTATACAACCATAGGTAAGAATGAAAAAATAAGTCCTGTCATATATTGTCGCTCTTTGCATTTCAATTATTTTGTTTAATATAAATAATATATTCTTTTAAAGGTACAAAGTAGGTCATTTTATACCAAAATCATCTGATAATGGTGAGAATAACTGTGTATTTATGCCTTCACTTGTCTTTCAATGTGAGATTTGTGGACAATGGTTTAATGCCATATCACAAATTCAAGATCATAGAAACCAGTACCATCCTCATTTCAACAGTGGAATTCTATATAATACTGTAAGTTTCTATTTTATTAAAATGACTGCAATTAGAGTACAGCATTGTAAGAATTAAACAAAAACAGTTTACTTAAGTACTTTTATAAATATTTACTTTTATGCACTATTTATAATTTAATCTCTTATTTCCTTCCAGGAAGTACCGATAACATCAGAGACTTGAAATAAGAAAATACTTGTGCCATTACATTTAGCTTATAATGACAATAAAGGATAATGTTAATATTATATTAGTTTTATTATAATTTTCCTGCTTTTTGACTCCCTGACTAGATGTAATGCAATATATAAAAAAAGAAACTTTACAAAATATTTAAAAACTGGCTTCAAAGATTTTCCTGTGAATCTTAATGTTCCAAACTAATTAAATAGATAAGGGACCACCATACTGATCTCAATGCAAAAAGAAGCATCAAAATTGGTTAGCAAAAAGATATGTGCAAACATTCAAAATATAAAATAAATATATATATACAGACAAATTGAGAACATCCCCTTTTGAAGTTGCTTAATAAAATAAATAATGACTATCAATCTCATATCCACAAACACTAGAATTAAATTAGTCAATTTTATTTAATCTTTAAAAATCTTTTTTCACAAATGTCTATGCAATATTCTTAAAATTAATAAGGTGTTTATTGTTATGATAGTTTGTGACATGTTTTTTTTTAAATGTCTAGTTACTTGGTAGCTATCCAGAAAATAAACTAATGTTTAAACACACACTTTGCAGATATGAAAGTTTTGTCCTAGGAAGTTATTTGAGAGTAGAACCCACCATATTAAAACAGCTATTGGGGCAATAACGAATATTCAATCTTTAATCACCATCATCAACTACTTTACAAAATTGTCTTTTAAAAAACCTTATATTATTATGCTACTATGTAAAAATATATATGCTATACAAACCTTATCTGTTGGGGCCATCACTAGCTGACAGAAGTAAAGATATGATGCAGATTCAACATAATTACCACACTCATAGCGGTATTTTGCCAAACGATACATACTATCAATCATCTCAATTTTAAACTGTAAAATTAAAACATTTAAGAAGTATAAAGAACACAGCAATTGTATTGTAAATAGTATTCATCACCTTAAAACTCGATAATATTTAAAATTATATTTATGATTTTATTGAGATATACCTCAAATTCTTTGTTGGTAGTTAAATAATTTATAAGAGTTTTTGGATCTCTCATGGTTTCAACTGTTTTCATAACATCATCACGTTGCATCAATTTAAGGACTGGTTCAACGGCATCCTGGAGTTCTTGTAGTTGTGACAATACTACTGCTCTCCTGCTTTTAATTTCCTGAAAAATAATACATTATATTAGTATTTTTTAAGAAAATCTTTAAGAACAAAGGCCAGATAAGATAAAGTAGTTTTCTAGTATCAATAACTTAGCAGGCACTTGGTATGGTTAAATATATATACAAATTAAAGTACTTATGTGTTTATAATATTAATATTTATTAGGTTTTCTGAATGTTTTAACTATATACAATAATGGCATATAACTTAACTGACTTACCTCAGGTGTGTCTTCATCTGGGTAGAGCATGCTTCTAATATCAATAACATAATCAATCATGTTTGTCTTACTTAATATCTCCAATTTAGCTTGCAATAGTTCGGACTGATCATATGTCTGGAAAGTTAATCATGTAAGTTGCAATTATTTTAAAGTATCAATATTGTTTGTATATAAAATTAATATTTGATTTGCAATTATGTTCTAGTATTCTATTAAATGTTTTATTACAATTATGTGCATTTTCCAAAAATCAAAAAAACTTAGAAATTGTAATGTTACCTCTTTAGCTGCTAAAAATTCTAACAATGGAAACACAAGATGCCTATCCAAATATTGTCCAATTTTAAAAGTCAAATCAAACTTCGAATAACTCATGGTTACAGTAATCATTGATATACTTTCCAAAAATTTAATAACCAATACACTCGTGTTCAAACTAATGACAGCTTACAAGTCACAACCCCACAACTACAGCCATAATTGACCATTCTGTTACTATAATATAGATAATACAAATAAAATAGACAATACATATAAATTCACTGTAGGTTTTAAATAGATTAGATTCATATTTTAAAAATAGAAAAATTATAAATTGCTTCTAACCGTAAATAATTGATAATAATGATTAATTTTAAAAATACGATTTTAAGAATATTTTTGCAGATATTCCAATTTCGTCTAAATTTACTCGTACTATTTATATTTACTAAATTAACGTATTACGTTACTGAAAATCAATTTTAATGAATGTAAAAAGTGCTTCAAATAATATATGCATCTGTTAAAGATATAATAAGTTCTTCCAAATTGTTACATGTTAATAAAAAGGCCGATTTTGTAGAGGATCTCTGTTATCAATTCAATAAAGACATGGACAAAATGTAATCAGATTAACATAATGATTAGCGATTACGGTTATAATGTATAATCATCGATCAATTGACATGATTGCATTTGCACCTTATTTTATTATCATGTTTAAAAAGTAAATTTTAATATATTTGACATAACGCTAAATAATAATATTTAAATAATTATAAAAGCGTAGGTGAACAATTTCAAAATAAACTGCACCCTTCTGTAAAAAAATATTTTATTTGTAATGTTGTTTTTTATTAAAAACTTTACCATAATGTATCAGGAAATATAGTTTATTATAGAAAAAAATAAGAAGTAACGCGAAATCCAAGGTATTTTATCTTAAAAAATATGAAACTAAGAAGCCTTTTTTAAATTTAACTAAGCTAGTAATCCGTATTATCACTTGATAAATCAAAGAAAATAGCCGTGGCTTCAAGGATTTACACAAAATAAGTGTGTTTTATTCAGTTTTGTGATTTGCTTTTAACTTTGTTATTTTTTAATTTTACTCCGTAAATATAATATTTTACTTGATGTGACTAGCTTTTTCAAAAAGTAATATATTTACTGGATACATAATTATGGCCGCACGGATTTAAATCGTAAAAACTTGTAGATTCCATAGATTTAACTTCATGGTTTTGAAGAGACACAGTGACAAAATAGAAGTCTTAAAAGAAAAGGTTGTATTCACATGATTTCAAAATTGCCTAAATGTGTACCTACTATGATACATATATATGTATACATTTTACACATTTTGCTTTCCGATCTAGAAACGTAACATTAAATATATGGCATATAATGCCAGTTGATCATTTTTTTACACTTTTATTTTATTTTCCAAGTTTTTGTCCGCCCGTTTTTGTTTGAGTTTTAGAATTGTAGCTGTAGCCTGATAAATTCGAAGCATCGGGCCTCAATACTACTGTAATAATACCTACTATTTCACATCAAAAAACACATTATTTTAATGATAATGATTAAGAAATTAAAAAGTTTGATCTTATTTTCTGATACACATATTATCTATATTGATAACAATTTGTAACAGTATACATTTATTTGGTAAGTCGGGTGCAATATGAACTAAGCTTTATGCATTCCGACCTGCTGTTCCGTTAAATGTGACCGTAGTCACAAAATGAAGGTCACATAATACTAACTTCTTGTAGTTTTAAATTGTTTAACAATTACCTATCCTACTTAGGATTATTAACTTTTGATATCAAATATTACAAATATTTTGCAACACGTCAACAATAACAATTATTAAATAAAAGTGATTTATAATAGTAAAACTTGGTCACATACCTGAGGAACAAAATTTAAACACAGAATATTTCAACACTGCGTCCGCGTTGGCCATAAGTTAATTTGAATATTAAAGCAAAATAGCGTCTCTCGATGAAGAATGATATATGTGCTGCCATTTCGTATCGAATTGTTCCTTATTTAGAAGATTTTTTGCAAAAAATAGCGGTCACCATACTGAATGTTCCGGTTAGCTCAAATTTTCGGTTTTATTTTAAATAGAACATAAATAAAAATAAATATTTTTGATACCTTTAACTCTTAAATTAGACTTTTAAGAATTCAAATTATATTTCCTAATCCTTCACATACATGAAATTATTGGAATTATCAAGATAATCTGACACGAGTTGGGAAGGGGACAAGTAAATTCGATGGTCTTAAATATTTTAAAATCTTTGTAAAATTTATATTTAGTAAAGTAAAGTACAAATCGAGAATTTATATATAATTTTAAAAATATCTTTTTTTCACTTAAATCAATATATTCTGCTAGACGTCATTCATCATGAAAAAATAATTAAACAAAGGTACAAATTTTTTTGAAATTGCTCAGGTACTCTTACCAAATACACACTTACAATTAGACTTACCTAATAAGTGAAAAATTACATTTTTTAACATATGAACAACATATATAAAAAACGAAAAAAAATCAATGATAGTATTGCTTCTTATCGGTAAACAATTTTTTTTTATCGCCACCTGTAATATGCCGCTCCTGCCAAATGGACCCGTTATGGAACGCACCCTCTGAATGCAACGCTACTGGTCCTACTGACCGATTTCGGCCGCGATGGTCAATCTTAAAAGAGACTTAACGTGCTTTCCGAGACAGAGTAGTAGAGAGTATACACAACTTTTAAACTCCGAACTGCTACTGTGATTTTTTCGACAAACCAACGCAAATAGTTTTTTATTAGCCCGATCTTGGGATTGAACTCAGGACCAAAAAAAACATATTTTCAATTATAAAAATCGACAAGTATGTAAAAGTCATGTAAAAAAGAATAAAAACTAAAAAATGAAAAACAAAAATAAATCAATGTGTCGGAAAACAAGAAAAGAAAATAATTGCCCTTGGCTAAAGCTAATATTTAGCTTAGAATAACAAATTATTGTTGTGTTTGTGAGAACTTAATATTATTGTAATTTTTCTAATAATTTGATTATAAGAATACAATTATACAAGTTATCTTGTTTTGTTAAATTTCCTCAGTCCATAAAAAACGGAAAGAAATCCTTAAGTGCAGTTGATTTAGGACAAGTCCAAAACTTAATTTTTTCAATTGTAGGCTTCGATAACTTCGTTCTTATTAGTGATCGAAGATTATAGGTGTTAAAATATTATTGTAGGTTTTATTTTTTATACCAAAATAAAAAGTTTAGTTTGTACTATAACGATGGTATTTTCATTTTTAAACGCCGTGTGCTTTCTTTTCAAAAATATATTTATGCTTATTTTTCTCATTGCTCAAAAGAGAAAAAGTGGACTTAGCCATTTTTCTAATTGGAGCATCCATAAGATAAATATAATTAACAGATAAATTCTAATAAGACAAAAGTCTGTATTGTATTGTTTGTTATTTACTTATTTTTAATCTATATCAAAGTGACATTTTATCAATTTATAATTACGGTTATCTGTGGCGCGTATTCGGTGTGCGCATTATTTTGCTTTTAAATATATAAATATTAAAACAGTAGGTTTTTTTAATTCGCGATTCGTTATTATAATATAATTTCATTTTAATAATAAGATGCGGCTTAAAAATATTGCCGTTTATAGTGATTTCCTATATAATTAATGCAATGCGCGCCCTTTCTTGTTAGATTGTCTTCAAAATGGCGTCAAGTGTCGAATGTGTTTATAGATAGACGCGATAGCATGTGTGTTCAAAGTAGGCTAAAAATAGAGGGCTTGCATGAAGCTAGTTGCATAAATTGTGATGAAAAATGTCCAACACAGTGATAACTAACTATACGGACCTAAACGGACCATCTACCAAAACTGATAGTTCTGTGGTTGTTATTGTAAACAAGGATGGTTCCTTGTCAGTAGACCAGAATTTACTGGGTACTCTTATGGGTAAGCTATTCGTTTCTATGATTCTGAATTATTAGAAAACTAACATTGGAATTGCATATAATTGCATTTCGTCAACACCGGCTGATATGCTATAGGAATATATCTGATACCATAATTTAATTCTTGAAATGTTATTGATACTTACAAAAAGTTTTAACATTTGTAATAACAATGAAAATGTATATAAAAACATTAATAAACAAAGTCAAAATGATTTATATGTATGTCGGATAACAATTTGTCTAACTTTTCTAGGTAGTGATGGATCTCAAGCTGCTGGTATAAGTGTAGTACGCGTCGGCCACGAAGGCCGTCCTGATGATGCTACTGACTCAGAAAATGAGGATGATAAAGTTCCTCATGTCACACTATCTGTAGATAGCTATTATAATGAGCCGGATAGTATTATAAAGTATGGTAAGTCATTCTAATATTATTAAGAACTAAAAAAAAAATCTTAAGAATACCCTCAGTTTGCTTAAAACAAGATTTATGTATAAGATAATAGTTGTTAATAATGAAATATATATTTCAGATAGTGGAGCAGAAATGTTACAATCTTTAAGAATAGAAACAAGAGAAAACAGTTTGGTTGGTTTTCAAAATGATCATTGCTACACACCATTGACATCTCCAAGCCAAGTTTTACCACAAAAAAGTGAAGCATTTGCATCTTATGATGATCCCGTTATAGAGATTACTCATACTCCCCCACCCAAACCAGTTTCTACACCTAAAAAGATTACAATTTTGGAGCAACAAATAATACCTAAAGGGAAGAAAATTGTCATAAATTCAACAGAACCTTCAATTATTCTTAAAGGTAATGATCTTTTAACAAAACCGTTACCAGTTTTGACAAAGTCAAAACTATTGAATGAGGTAGCAAAATGTTCTGAACCAGAAGCAAAAGGAGAGGAAAATACAGAATCATCATCAGCTAGCTCTTCTGGAGATAGTATACAAGACAGAGATTCAGATTCTGATTATAAAGATACAAAAGATAAATCAGGTCCACAAAAGTTAAGGAAGCTGAAAGCAAAACCAAGAATATTAAAAAGTGTACACATGGGCAGGGCTGCCAAAGCAGACCCTAAAGTAGCAACAAAACTAAAAATTAATAAAAATGTAATAAAAAGAAATATTAAAGAAAAACTGTTGAATAAGAATCCTTTGCTCGAAAAGAAGGAGATAGATTTAGACAGCATAATTCCTGCTACAAAGGTGCAAGTATGTACTGCTACTGCTGAGCAAAATAAATTAGTCTCTAAACAAACATTAACCAAAGTTGTCAAGAAAGAAAAGAAAACGCCTGCCCACATGACTGCCTTACTATCAGATATGACTTCATTATTTTCGACACCTGATGTTATTCGAAGAGTGTCAACTGAGAATAAAATGCCAGCTAAAACTGATAAAGAACCTATAGTGACTAATAAAAAACCCAGTGAACCTATAAAACTAATTGAATCAAGTGAAGTAAAACTTATAACTCAGCCTATGACTATTTCAAAGCCTGACAATACAGAAGATATAAAATCATTATTACCACAAAAAACTTATGTAAAGCCAACAAAGGTTATAACAAACATAGCAGAAAAAACCACCAAAGGCTATGATCCTATGCCTCAATTAGATGATGCAAGTTTAGCTCAAATATTGCAAGATACAACATCACAGTCAATGAAAGTACAACCAAGTATTGTAGCTAATGTTATAAACAGTCCTGGTTTGGCTGGACCACTCTCTCCAACTCTAGATTTATTAGGTGGACTTCAACCAGAAGAAGATGGATTAACTGAGGACTTGTTAATGCATGTTGCTCAATTGGTTGAGAGTTCAGAAAATTTACAAGAAGTTATAGATAAACAAGTATTGGGTAAAGTTGATGCTGCTCCTGTTAAAACTCCAGTAACATTGCCATTTCAACAAACTCAAACAACTAGCAATCTGTATGCTTCACCTCCACTGCTAAAGCCGTCAGTAAAAACAGCTGTCCCTCGTAAAGATCCAATAGAAATAGTAAGGCGCGATGGTCGTGTGATTACATTGCCACCCATTGAAGCACCAGCAACGCGGTCATCTAAAAGAAAGAACCAAGTTGAATCAACCAATACCTTGGATAATTCAGTAATTGGAGTTCCTGCTCAAATCCAACCAAATCTTATAGTTACTCCGGAACCTACAGTGCAACATGTTTCAAAACAATATACAAATAAAAAATTGACTAATAAAAAACAAATAGAACAACCACCACAAGCGGCAACAATTGAAAAGATCTCTGTCGAATCTCAAGAAAGTTGGAATTCAGAAGATGATCCCAACAGGTATTGTGTAATATTCTTTAACGTCTGTCGCTAATAATTTTTTAACAATTTCCGAAAATACAAAGCCTACCAAAACTCATCCTTTTGCCAGCGTGGAATTCAGTTTGTGATAAAATTCCTTCAAAATCTTCCATTTTAACATACATAATGCTTATTTGAATTATTAATATAAAGTAATTAACTTATTTGGTGTCAGCAGTAGTCTAAAATAGAGAAAGATGGTTCATTTGGTATCAAGCTAATAGAAATATTTACTTAAAAAATGGCAGTTATTTTAAAATCACGGGTGCTCTTTTTTTTTTATTCAATTTTATTAGTTTTATAGATTAGCAATTAAAATTATTTTATGTAATATTGATTTCCAGATTATGGTGTATCTGTAAACAACCACACAACAACAGATTCATGATTTGTTGTGATGGATGTGAAGACTGGTTCCACGGAAAGTGTGTAAACATCACCAAAGCTATGGGTCAACAAATGGAGGAACAAGGAATTGAATGGAGATGTCCAAATTGTGTTAAAAATAGTAAAAATTCTGCTAAGAATGCAGCCAAGGTAATAAACAATTATATAATAACTTCATTTTTTTTTTTTGTAAATGTATTTTTTGTAATGTTATTTCACCAATTGTTGGCTTTACCTACTTTAAAATGGAAGAAAATATTAAATTCTATGATATAATTGTCTTATATGTCTTTATTTTGTTTCTTCTAAATATTAATAATATAATATATATTATAATGTTATATTAATAGGATTTTATGAAACTGATGAGTACATAAAAAAAATATGACATTAATTGAATAAATACAAAAATGTAATTGTCTATTGTAGTCATGAGTCTTTCATAATTAATCTTGATAATATTTCTTTTCTAAGAAACATTTTCGTTCAACAGGTATCTACAACACCAAAGGAAAATACTGGAGTAAGTACCCCACAGCCTGCTATAACCAAAGAATTAGCCTCAAAAACGACTTGTATAGTTTGCAAGAAACCTGCACGAGCAAGTAGTATTTATTGCAGTGATGCATGTATACTTAAACACGCCCAAGACTCATTAGGGAGTCAAATATCCACTTCTAAAATTGAAAGTTCTAGTGGCAAAGCACCTGAAAAACCCAACTCAGAATCCAGGGTAAGCATAGTAGACAGCTTTCATTATTTAAATAATTTAATGCACTATGGCTTCTAATTACATTTATGCTTGTTGTGTAACATTAGATGTGATGCATACTTACTTTTATAGGTAATAGTTTATGAAAGGAAATCTGGAAGACTTCTGGCAGGCCCAAATGCTCCTACTGCAGAAAATTTAAAAACATGGCTTCAGAAGAATCCAACATTCGAAGTTGTGAGGCCAGGGACATTGAGTGCTATTAAACCTAATATGCCACGAAAGAAATCCATAAATGAACCTAATAAAATCCAAACTACTCTAAATTTTGCTCGAATTCCTAAAAAAATAGAACAACCAACTCAACCTAAAACTCCACAGTCTGAGCCTAAGGAAAAAATACCGAAGGTCCTTGCTTCACCAAAAGAGGAGGTTAAAGTCACACCACAACCAAAAACACCAGTTACACCAAAGTCCCAACTACAACAAATATTTGAAACACCAAAATCAACTAAAGCTTTGAGTGAAACAAAGAAGCCTAATCGTGCAAGTACAAGTAAATTGCAGTCTGTGATTGAAAAGGTAAATGTTTTATATATTTAATTAATAATACTATATGCAAAATAATCACAGTGTTAAAATATAACACTGCACTACAACAGTGCTGTGTTGATCAATTGGTATTCATAATATTAACAGTAAGATCGTAAAGCCTTATCTCTATTTTTAATCTACAGTAAACTTCCTTGTACACTTACTCATCTATAAATCACAAATATAATGATGTAATAGTGTATAGGAAACATAGCTCTATAAAAATTGTTGTACAAGTAAATATAATACAGTATTCACACATCATTGGTTGAGTTCTAAACTTGAATTTATTTTATTTGTTTTGTTTGATCGCATTAGTTACTTCAATATTTGAATCATTGTACACAAATTATTATTAATTTATTGGTAAATTAGTTTTATTTTCAAAATTTATATATTTCACGTAGTAATTTAAAAAATAAATATTTAAGTAATTCCACTTTATTTTAATTGAATTTTGCACTATATGCATATAAATTAAATAGGTAATTTCAATATCAGGTGAACAAACTGTAAGGCTAACCTAACAAATCCATATTTGTTTCATTATTTGTGTATGTTATTCATCAATTTGCGTAATTATGTTAAAAGTTAAACTTATGTAATGTTATCATCCTTGAAATGTTTACACTTTGATTAAATCTGAATTTAGCGTACTAACGACAATTGTATCATCGTAGCCTCAGGCAGTTTCGCCATCAACATCGCGACGGAAAGATACTCCAGACAAAAGATCAAGAATGAGCACAGAAGATCCGATCAGGGATAATGTACGAAAAGCTTTACAAGAACAGATATCCAATCGTATGGCAGAAAGTGATGGGCCTAAGTTTACAGAAGAAGAAATACAACAGTTTGCAAACGATACAGAGTTAGAATTACACGAACTTTTCAATCGTGATGTAGGGATGAAATATAAAGCTAAATACAGATCACTTATGTTTAACATAAAGGATCGAAAAAATCTTTCTCTTTGGGAAAAGATATGTGAACGCGTTATTACACCTAAACAGCTGGTATGAGTGTTTTTGTTTTTATCATAATTTAAAGATTACTTTATTTTCTTTTTAATTTTTTTCAATTAATTTTTAGGTAAGACTTTCACCAGAAGAATTAGCAAGTCAGGAATTAGCACAATGGAGAGATAAAGAAGCCAAGCACCAATTAGAATTAATTAAAAAATCGGAAATAGATCTTCTAGCTGCAAGCAAAACATATGTTTTAAAAACACATAAAGGGGAAGAGGTATATAATTCCGGCATAATAATATGTGACTAGGCTACCGTTATTTTTGTTTATATTTTAACCAAAATTTTTATTTTTAATAAAATTTTAAGGTAATGGAAACGAAGGAATCTGTTTCAACAGAATTAGATCCAAATGTGGCTGTGGAGGATATAGTAACAGTACTGAACGATTCTGTCACTGATAATGTACCAAATGCTGAACCACAAGAACCGTAAGTTAAAATATTGGATCTATTTACTGTCAGTCTTGTAAACTTAATGATCTGGTTCATGTTTACAGACTTCCATTTTCCATGTATTTTCAAATAATGTTAATGTATAACCGTTTGTATTTACAGAACAAAGAAACAAGATTCGCACAAAAAACATAGTGGTAATAAAAAGAAAGATAAGGAAAAGGGAAACAGTTCCAGAAAGAAAGACAAAGAATCTAAACGAGATACAGAAAAAAGGAGTTCACGATCTTCAAAACGAAAGTCAGATATTAAGGAAAGAGAACACAGATCTTCCCGACGATCCATTAAAAAATCAAGATCACGGTCAAAGTCGAAGGAAAGATCTAAAACGGATTATATTAAAGAAAAACCTGATACTCGAGACCGTTCAAGGCACAGATCGAGTTCGAAATTAAAATCAAAAAGGCAATCAACAGAACATTCCAGATCTAATTCACGAGGCCGTGAAAGATCACGGTCGTTGCGACGTTCCTCGCGACGATCTCATTCCAGAGATGGTGCAAAGAGAAGAGATTCGAAAGAAACTCGGTCGCGTTCAACGCGCCGGAGCACAGACGACAAGTTCAAAAACCGGTCCAGGTCACAAGATAATATTTCTAATAAAAGCAAAAATGAGTATGTGTATAATTAATTTAATTGAATAAGTTAATCATTTGATAGTATATTTATTTATTTGTTTTTTATTTTAGCTCAACTGATTCTGATTCTTTTGAAAGACCAAAGTCTGCTATGATGAAAGAAGTACACCCTGAGTATGATCCTCATGAACCCATGATAACGTCAGCATTTTCAGAAGAGGATTTGAGGAAATCAAGGGAAGATGTCTATGAAGATACTTATAAAAATGATATATCCGAATATGGAAATGTAGAATATGATCCTTCAAAGACATTCTCCATTGATGCTAATGTTACTTTGTCTCCACCTAAATATACTGAAAAACATGACAAATCTGGTAAGTTCTTAAAGAATTAAATTAAATTCATGTCAACTATTGTAGCATATAACATTTTTATTTGTTTATACTAGAAGCAGAAAGTGATCAAGAACCCACTAGTACAGTTGAACATTCAGCAGCTACAGTTTGGAATGGTTGTATCAATATGGTAGATGTAGCTCGTTTTTATGTAGCAGCTCATGAGGTATGTGTTAGACCAGTTGTAGAATACTGTCAGTCATGATCTAATGCTTGATAAAAATATAATGTTCTTTTTTAAGGTTTCTGGCAATGCTGTAGACTTGGAGGAAGATCTAGCACCTGAATTAGATATAGTGGGCAGAATAAATCCAGATACAGTTTGGGATTACATTAGTAAGATGAAACGAGCTAGTAATAAAGATATTGTTATTTTAAAGCTACAAGCTGCAAATGACGAAGAGAAGATGCAGTATATTGCATTGTACAGCTATCTTAGTAGTCGCAATAGGTTAGTTTTTTTTAAATGGAAATTGTTTCTTTAAAATACTTTATATCAATTAAATTGTAATTATTAAATATTCACAGATTGGGTGTGGTGAAAGTATCTAACACAGCAACCGTGAAAGATTTTTACATAGTACCAATTCCGGCAAATACGTCCTTGCCTCCGGTTCTATTACCATTAAATGGACCAGGTCTTGGTGAAGTGAAGACGCATCTTCTTATAGCCATCATAATAAGACAAAGGAAGAAACGCCATGCACCTCATATTCCCAAAGATATAATATCAGCGAAGGTCAGTTAACGCGATTGTAAATGCTGTTTGTAATAAAGGCAATATTTCAAAACTATAATGTAAATAAATATTGTTAAGAAAAATTATGTAAAACATTCATTTGTGTATTATTTATATAAGTGAACAATGGGATACAAATGTGTAAACATTTAGGAATGTTGTAAGTTATAAAAATATAAGTGATTAAAAATAAAGGACAACATTAATTATGTGATTAGTCGGAAATTATGTATATATAGAACATTGTATATTGTTATGTAATGTTTTCTCCATTTCAGCATGTGTGATAATAAAACTCACCGGTTTTTAAAGCATAGCTCTATATAACATAATTAGATACTTGAACTTTTACTATTACTATTTATTCTTGGTTTATGTTAGAATACATCTTTAAAATAATAAAGAAATATAATGAAATTTATACCATTTCATCCTCAATGCCATTATTATTCTTAAATGTTTCTATACTTTAACACAATATATATATATATATATATTGTGTTAAAGTATAGAAACATTTAAGAATATATATATATATATATATAATAATTTTGAACTATTATATATATATATATATATATATATATATATATATATATATATAGTTCAAAATTATTATAGTTTTTGGTAGTTATTTATTAAGAAGCCAACATTTACAATATAGATATCTACAATTTTGGATATCTAAAGTTATACAATACAATAAAATATATCTTTATACTAAATAAATCGAAAAGAATTTTTATTAAGAAAAAATAGTGTATCACATTTTATATATACCTAGAACTACATAAATATGAGTTTTAATATATTTTTAAGGGAGGTACATAAGTGAAAATTTGATATAATTTCATAGTTCAGATATTACAAAGGGATCGAGAGTTATCACAGAAATAAATAATAATTTGCACATCAGGTGGCGCGCGTGTCACGCAAGAAGTCGTACACGCCACCACTGTCGCCGCGTCGACGCGCGCTGCCGATGCCCGCCTTCACCTCGACTGCTCTCTCCACTTCCGTCAAGGACAAAATAGCAGCCTCGCTTGGTGAGATGTTTATTAACTTGAGTAATAAGTACTAGTCTTCTCGACTGTGCAAACTACACATGTATAACAGATGGCGCTTTCCCTTAGTCTCTTAAATAACTACTGCAATTGAAATAATAATAATAAGA
This sequence comes from Nymphalis io, assembly GCF_905147045.1. Taxonomy (NCBI): domain Eukaryota; kingdom Metazoa; phylum Arthropoda; class Insecta; order Lepidoptera; family Nymphalidae; genus Nymphalis; species Nymphalis io. The sequence goes on from NC_065888.1 coordinate 9,911,233, forward strand.
CAAACAACCTTAAGTAAACATATACATAGGTCCATAAAAACACCATCAAAAATAATTCATACCATAGTTGCAAAATCTAGGCGCAAAGCTATTTTGTGATTTCATTTTTTACCAACTAGTCTATATTATAGTAATACTATTGCAGCGTGTGCAGACGACGAAGAAGCCTACAGTCCGGGGTCATCGTCAGGTAGTAACAGTACATCAGCGCCGTCACTTCCGCCTAACTCTAGCACGTTAAGAAGTAAAATGGAAGAACTCAACCGACAAATTGAAGAACAAAAGCAACAAATCCTTAAGATGACCCAAGCTGACTCTTCAGTGTCAGAGGAGGTAAATTAAGAAACATTAAATGAGCAACTGACTTAGTTTGACATATTTAATTTTTTTGACATATAGAGTTAATTATCTCTTTTGTATTCATTTAGAACGAATGTTTTATATGAATTTATTATGTATAGTATATTTTTGCTATTTATTTAATTACAGAACGAGGCGTACTCGCCTTCCAGACCTTTGACACCACCCACACCAGTTGTCCCACTGGATGAAATTGCTTTACCGTCAAATCTTCAAGAGATTCTTGCCACAATAAAGCAACGATCTGAAAATACAACCGCGGACGTCGATATGCGTACATTACCTTTGCCTTAATTTTTCTATTTAATATAGACATTTATACTTTATATTTAATTATAAATCACTTTATCCAGTGCAGTATAGGATTAAGTTTTTAGAATAAATATGTAGGAAACAATATTTAATTGCGATTCACAATTTAGACACTTGTTTATTCAGTAAATCTGCAGTAATGGTAGAATTAAAATCTTTTAAAATATGCAGAGCATATTATTATGGTATGAATTCTGTGTGTTGCAATAATGAAGAGTTCATGACAATAATAATAAAGCATGATATGAGACTTCCAAAATTGTTAAACACTTATGCATCTCATATACATAGTGTTTTTATGGTTTAATTATGTTTTGTATATTGTACAAAATTAGACTTGTTAATACTTAAGAAAATGAATTATAGAAATCCTTTATCGTAAAGTAATATACATTTTTAAGACTTAAGAAGAAATGAAAATATGAAATAAAGAATAAAAATGCATTGTTAAAAATTTTATTTAAAAATTATCATCATCATATAATGTTCTCTTTGATTTAAACTTTTTTTCATTACGGGTTAAATAATTTTTCTGCATCGGTATTCCTTGGAATTTTTTAAATATTTCTTTTTTGGGTAAAGAAGTAGTTTGTAACATCTTCTGCATGGCCATTATTTTTGTTTCCATAAGTTTTCTTCGTGGGATATGTCTCAATGCAAATTCCCAGTCACCAGTCAGTCTCAAATCCAAAAGAATAGGCACCATGTGGTTTATATTTAAATTTTTTTTTGAACCTGGGGCCCATTCCAAGTATCTGTCAAGAGGCAATTTGGCCATTTTAAGGCCATCTTTTTTAGCTTTTGCTAATGAGAGAGGTTCATTATTAATCTGAAATAGGAAATAACATTTATAAGTGCTTTACAGTTGGTTATAGTGAAATGACATTTTGCAATAAGTACTCTAACCTTGTCAACCATACAGCCAATAATGTATACGCTATCAGGATCAAATGTTGTTAACTCTTCACGACAGTGGGGTGTAAGATAGACAAGTTTCTCTTTAGGAAATACATCTAAGTAGCTTGTGGTGTGAATGTTTAATGGAAACCATGGTTCATATATGGATGGTATATTTTTCTTTAACTGTTTCATAAATTCTCCTTTCATATTAACATTACAAATGTGTAAATTAAATGGATCTTTATGTATTCTATTATCACCAAAGACAAAAGTCATTTGCTTTGCAGCATTTGTTATTTCTCTCCGTACCATGTGATTCTCATATGAGCAGTCAATAACAACTGATTGTCCATAAGTCATTGCTTGGAGAGCCCTGAAAATAAATGAAAACCAAACATATATAATATATAAATCAGTTAAGAGCCTTTAAGACTATTCATATATAATTTTTTTTTAATGTTATATGTATGCGGACGGGCAAATGGGCCGCCCGGTGTTAATGGTCACCACCATAGACATTAGCGATGCAAGAAATGATCTACATTGCCAATGCTCCAATTTTGGGAACAAAGATGCTTTGTCCCATGTGCCTGTAGTTACATTGGTTCACTCACCCTTCAAACCGGAACACAACAATACTAAGTCTTGCTGGTTATAGGCAGAATATCTGATGAGTAGGTGGTACCTACTGAGACAGCACAAAGCCTTACCATCTAGTAAATTTTATTAATACAAAATTAGTTAACTATATTATAATTAAAACTAACCTATAATTGTCGAAATAGTTGATTGACTGATCACGAATGCGAAGAAACAATGATTGATATTTAATGCCATACGATAAGTCATCTGGGTATTCCCTAATTTCTTGTGGAGGTGAGTTTTCAAACTCAATTCTTTTAGCTTCTTTTTTAGCCTAAAAAAAATGGACATTACAATATTTTAAAATATTATTTATTCCAAGTCCAGTCACTATATTCTTTTACATAAGCAACTGTAATATCACATAAGTATTTAAGCAAAATATTTGATTTAAATAACAGAAAAAGATATATAAACTACAAACTTTTTGGTTTTCCTTTCTCTTTTCAGTCTTCCATAGAAATGTAAGATAGTTTGATCGTTGATTTTTGCTAGGTAATTCTAATAAATGTTCCCACTGATCCAATTGGATTTTATCTGGAGCAAAGCGACCATCTTGACGCATTACTTCAACTTCTAGCATTAATACTCTAAATTTTTTTTCTAGTTCTTTGTCACCTTTACAAAGTTGACTTACAAATATTTCTGAAAAGTAAATATTATATTATGATTTAATTATTTATTCCAAATTAATTGCTACATTTTTTGCTTAAAATGATATTTTATAAACTAAAGTATATGTTGTACCCATTTCATCATCAACTTCTGTTTGTGATACATATTGTCGTGAAATTTCAATGGGATTTTTTTGAAAAATAGGGCTTCGAATAAGAGTTTTTTTCAATATAGGTTGCCGAACACGCGACGCAAGTGATCTCAAATAATTCATATTTAATTTATTTGTATCGTCTCTTGTGGTACATGTATACTTAGATCGAAAATAAAACAGTCAGTTAACTCATATTTAATATCCAATATAGCCGTCAAAGTTTGTACATTACAAGATTTTATTGTATATATATTAGTAAAAATAGCTATTGTAAATGATCAATTCTGAATTTACACTACAATACGGTTGTCAAATTATTTGAGGTGTTTCAACTTTCAAGCATGTGACATAATGACATTGAATTTTGTAAAGTTGACAAATGACAATCTTCTTTAAAAATAGTGTTGACTATTGAGATAGTGAATTATGATAACATCGTGCCGGTTCTTTAAAAATAACAAAAATATAGATAGTAATATTAATACTCAATAACACTTTTTAAAATGCATTTTACTTCCGTTTTCTATCGAATACATTTCGGAGAATGTGAGAACCTTTCTCGTGGAGAAGGTTAAAAACTTATACTACAATGACGATCCATTGTTGGTGGTTTTCTCACAATGATTTTTCTTCATCGCTGAGCACGAGATCAATGATAAACACAAATTAAGCATATAAAAACTTACTCGGTTAAGATTCAAGTGATCAACTAAAATGTAATAATAAGACGCATAGTTAAAATATTTTATTCAATAGTAACGATAAAAACTAGCGTGTGGCACTCTAACTCTAGTTGTTGCTTACAGCAAAATATTTTTTAGTTTGAATATGAATTAATTTTATTTATTCATTTTTAGTGTAGGCGCATAGTATAGATAGTTCAATCTGCGAAGACGCACCCACTCTTTTCAAATCTTAATAGTGCAAATGTGCAATCTAATCTAGATGTGCCAATGTATCTGCTAGAGTGTGAATTCTATTGCTACGCAACGTGTTGCTATTTGGGCACACGCAACTAAACTATTTGAAATTCATAGTAAACTGTAAATAAGCTACTACATGCCACCGATTTTAAATACAGGTTATTTTTACTCTGCATAAAATGTAATTATTATGCTGATGGCAGCATACTTTACGCACGCACTTTAGCTCCTTGGGATAAAGTTCCCAAAAAAAAAAAACTTGAAATTTTGTATACTTATGTATTTTGTCTCACTGCGCACTAATTTATAGTAAGAAAGCTAACTAGTAATACAATCAAAGTTCAGTATAATTATAACAATTAGGAAAATGTAAATTAAAAAAAATATATTTTTTTTTGTACTAAAATAATCTTTAAATGATTATATTATTAACATGTGTGAAAAAATTATAATTACATCATGTAAACTTCATTTTATAAGCAAATCAATTTGGGCGCTCTCGTATAATTTCTGCTCTGTTCAAGTTTTGACTGTGACGTCATTTCGCCCATTCGTTATTGCGGGCGACTCTTTTGCGACACGCGCGTTGATAATTTCGTATTTATTTTATTCCTCTTTGTGATTTGACGCTCCAAATACGTTCTTTCACTTATAAATTCGATTATTAATATATTATTTTATGCTAAAGTAAGAGCAGTATTTTCACGTAGACTAACAAATAATCTACCGAAAGTCGGTCTTATGATTGCGGATTCTTTCACAAATCATGCGAAATATATTAGTGAACTTATTATTATTGTTTATTTTAATCATTTGTTAATGCATGATCATAACTGTGATCGGCAATAAGTCCGTACGTACTCTTAATGTAGTGCTTTCCGTTTTCGATAGAAGTTAATATCGGTATATAATATGATATACATCTCCTATATTTTAATTTTACATACACGCGGTGCTTGAATTCGGGGAGCGATAGTTACGATACAGAGCCACGGCATATTATCGTAAATTTGCTTGTGATAAAAGTGCAAATAAAATTAACAAATTCGAATGTGAAGGATGCAAACATACTATGGCATTGGTCACATAGCGACCAATGCGATGTGAGGAACCTACTTGTAATGAAATAAACTGTTACTGGAAAAAACTTTTTTATGTAAAAGGGGGGCAAACAAGCAGGAGGCTCACCTGATGGAAAGTGATTACCACTGTCCAAGGACACCTGCAACATCGAAGTACTTGTAGGTGCGTTGCCAACGCAGAGTGGCTGTGCGAGGCAGGAAATGCTTAAAAAACCGCGTTGTAGTAGTGAATTTCCAGACATCAAGATGGTATGGATGGAATTTAGAATTTAGACGCGATGTCCGGTGGTGAAATTCAGCGCCTAGGATTAATCTAAACAGTTCCTCAGAACATAAAAGATCCGGTAGAAGATGAAAGAAGCAAAGTGCCATCTTTCCCGCCCAGAAATGAGAGCAGTACTCTTACCTTGTTGAGCAAACAAAGCTTCTAGAGGCTACTTTGGCTTCACCTTCCAATAGACCGCGGAACCTAACGTCCCGATACTGGATTTGACAGCGAGGTGGTATTCTCAAAATGAGGGTATATGACAAAAGGTGACATTTTAGAAGTCATAGCGCAAACTTGTATCGTATTGGGGTTGAGCTGTACGAATTTTGGTTGGCTCCAATCTCAGACTTCTGTTAATAAGCACTTGTGATTTCAGACACAAGTTTATACTCATCGGCGTGTTCCCGACAAATATTAGCGCGGCCGGTGTTTAAGGCGTTTACAATGCTGTCGTTTGCCAACATTTAATATTGCTAATTTGCACATGTTATTAATATGCAGAAGAAGCAGAGTAGGTGATAACACAAAGCCTTGTGGAACACTAGAATTAAGGAATTTTAAGTTAGAGCATGCACCGTTGACAATGACCTTGATGGTCCGATCTGGCAAAATTGGTGATCCAGTTGCATTATTTCCTGGGAAGCCCAATCAAAGACTTTTTCTATGTTCAGACTAATTGCTAATTTTGTTGTAATTGAGTCCAAGAGGTGGCCTCTTAGACTCAACTGCTTCACCACATCGGTTAGGTAAACTAGAAGATCACCGGTGGTAGCGGTAGGTAAAAGTGCCCTTATAAGTCTATTTGAGTAAAGAATAATAAAATTTTTAATAATAAAATAATTTTAAATAATAATATCATTTTTTTAAAAAGTATTATCTGATTTCATTTGTATCATACGTACTATATTAGACTACACATTTGACTTTCAACGAAACATAATATGGTAAAAATCAATTTCAATGGGTCACAGTCATTGTGGATTTTTTCAACGTATACCATACAAACTCTTATGACAACACTATCGGTATTCAACGTATCCAGGCCGTATTACGAACATTCTGAATTATATTTATATTAAATGAAACTAACCTGTAAAAATTCGTTATTTGATCCTCAAACTAAAAACTTATAAATACGACAAATTTTACTACTAAGGTACTTACATTAAAATGCTCATCACGTAAATATCTACTTGTTTTTTTTGATAATATATATATGGAAAAAAGTATTTTTCTTGAGTTCTATTTGTTGAATTAGTATGCTATGGTACTGTATAATAAATGTATGATTTTTTTTATAGTAACTGAAATATAAACAAAATCAAGAATAACGTGAAAATACAGGCGAAATTGTATGGGCGAGCGAGCGACGTTGGGCGATGTGACGTCACGCATCGATTGGTCGCTCAAGAAAAGAATTTAAGAACTCGTAACTTTAAAAAATTGTTAAAAAAGTCATAAAAATCAATCATTTTTGCAGATATCTTACAAATTCTTTCGCCAATATTTTTTATATTTTAAATATGATTTTTTGAGATCATAAAAAAATAAGCTCATCTTCATAATTAAGGTATGTAGCTAATTAAATTAGCTTATCTTTTAATGTTTTTGGCACGTGTGTATGGGCTTTAGTAGCATGAAAATATTTTATGCAGTATTGTTATCGTTATTCTCATTAAATCCTAACTAATATTATAAATGAGGAAGTATGTTTTACGCTTTCGTATCTTGATTACTCAATCGATAATCATTAAATTTTGCAGTATCGTTGTCAAGAGTATAGAAAACGCGAAACATCATACGCAAGCACAGTAACGGCCGGAAACTTATTATTTTATTTGTATACTTTTGTTTTACGATCATAATTAACTATTCGTATGCTTCGCTCCACGTGTTTTCTTCCTCTGAAAACTTTCATACCGTCTTCATTCCAAATATTTTTTTCACATATTTGCCCTTTGAAGTTTTATTATTTAACTATGTTCCCTAGTTTTAAGCTTGCCATTAACCTTTGATCTTTGGCATCAAAATTCGGTTATGGAACAGTGAGCATAACTGCCCATAAACTGCCACCCCATAAACTGACTACGTTAATTTAGTGTTTATTTATTGTTTATATGTTTTTGTTATGATATTTTTGTCCTTTTTTACGTACTTCTAATTTCAATTTGATATTGATAATAATAAAATTGATCTATATTCCAATCGAAGAAGGAGTAAAGATAAACAAACCTTAGATTTACATATTCCATGCCATTTGCTAATAGTTCTGCTGTATTACGCACTACAAACAGTTCTTGAATAATTTAACTTTATTTTTAATATAACACTATTCCACTTAATGGTTATAGCCACTTTAATTTAACTTTCAAAGTTCCGATAACAACTTCGCCGTTCGACATTAAAAACACCATATTTTTATTTTGAATTAATTTGAATTATTGATTTCATAATTAATTTTCAATTAATGTTGAATACATTACATACATACACACCTAATAGTCAATTTGAATTTTTGGCTCTACGACTTTCTGTGGATTGTATTCTTGTAATTATAATTATATTGTTTTAAGATTAAAACCTACGTTCAGTGTGACAAACTACTGAAGAGTGGTAAAGAAGCGTATTATTTTAAAAAACCGGTATTTGTCATTTTTTTATAAATTTAGTACACTACTAATTCTACTTTACAGCACTAACGTATGGCCATAAGTTAGCTACTGTCGGAACTAGGAAGTAGAATTTACGAGGTTAGTAAAAATTGTAGGACATTTATAATTTAATTTATTTATGTATTATAATTTTGTTCTAATTTTGTCACATACATCTTATAATGCCAGTGCTTATTTCTAACAATTTATTAAAAAGTATTTCCTATACTGATATAACTTAACCTATAAAAATACTTTGTGAAAATGTTTATGTTGCTCAATAAATGAGGCCTTTCTTAATTTTCAGCCAAGGGTTGTTTCCAACTTTATAGCAATGGCTATATCAGCGATATTGCGTCGCACATTAATAAATGGAACGGTATATTCAGCTGCGGCGTTGCGCTTTGCTTCTACTCAACCTGAAAAAAAAGTTTTCTTCGATGTTACTGCAGATGGGGAGGCATTAGGTCGCATTGTTATGCAACTGAATACTGATGAAGTTCCTAAAACTGCAGACAACTTTAGAGCATTGTGTACAGGAGAGAAAGGGTTTGGTTACAAAGGTTCATCATTTCACAGAATTATTCCAGGATTTATGTGTCAAGGTGGAGACTTCACAAATCATAATGGTACTGGCGGAAAGTCAATTTATGGCAGAACTTTCCAAGACGAAAACTTCAAATTGAAGCATACTGGTCCAGGAATTTTATCTATGGCTAATGCAGGCCCTAATACCAATGGTTCCCAGTTCTTTATTACCACTGCTGCAACACCATGGTTAGATAGAAAACATGTTGTCTTTGGTTCTGTTGTTGAAGGGATGGATATTGTGAAAAAAATGGAAAATCTTGGCTCAAAAAGTGGTAAACCATCAAAGAAAGTAGTTATTGCAGAATGTGGTGAGTTAGAATGAAGTTTTTTTAGTTACAACATATAAAAGAGTTGAGTAAAATTGCATTTCTAGTGTTATATTTTAGAATAAATTTAAGTAGTAAATGTAAATAAAGTTTGTTGATAAATTATGTTGTTTTAATCATATTTCCATAACATTAGTCTAAATATTTGAATATATATAATACCTTGTAATAGAGTATCATCATCTTTATTGAATAGTTTAAAATATCTATTATTACTATCATATCAGTTAGGAAAATATGGATGAATAGAATGAATATTCATCATCAGAATCAACATGACTATCAGATTTTTTTCCAAACAGGTGTATTTGATGTCATAAGTAATACATGTAATGTGTGACGAATTGTAGAAGAAAACAAATAAAATACACTTGGAAAATGTGTATGCAATTTTATTATTAACTAAATGCAACAAATTAGTTTAGGAGTTGCTATCATCCTATCATCAATTTGCAATCGACATAACAACTTTTCCAAGTACAGCTAGGTCAGTATCAAGTCTTAAAATCTATTGTATTAAGGCATTTTTGTCGTAGATATAACACTCTTCATATCAAACTACTTCTCTCTTAACAAATATATGACAAAAAATTACACTGATGCTTTGTCTTTTCTTCAATATACAAGATAAATATCCAGTTTTAAAAATATTTTATACTAAAATAATATTACTACATTAATAATTGAGTTATTTAGATACAGCAGCCTATGAATTGACATTTCAATGAGCATATAAAAAGAAGATTTAAATTATACAGATTATAAAACATATGACATACAATCATTGTATGAATAAGGAGGGTTTTGATAATAAATGTAATATGGAATTGAGAGAAAATATAGCTTTCATCTGTGCTATTTGTGCATCATATTTAAAAAATATTCATAACAACATACACATTAAAATATGGCAACTTTAATATTGTTATGGAATAATTGAAAATAAATTTAGATTTTACAGTATAATTATAAAATATTTCTAATTAGCTACAATTAAAACACAACTACTTCAAACAACTAAAAAGCTAACAACTTAGTCAATTTTTCTTTTTTTATATATATATATATAAATTTTATTAGCTTTTATGAAACCCTCCTGATTATGTGAAACATATTAGATCTCATTCTGAAACTAAACAATGTAATTTATGTTTTTTTTAACTTAGAGTTTCTGAGATCAAAAAATATTATATTACAAATACAATTCTGCCATATCATAGCAAAAAACACTAGAATCTAAATTGATAGTTAAAACCCATAATTGTGATCTATTTATTTGTAATGTACCTATATTAAACTGTTGACTAAAAAACGAAATAAAAACAAATAGTATAATTTTATTCAATGGAGTCTTTGTACTAAGATTGTTTTTTGATAAAAATAATGGCTATTTCCGTAAATTATTTCGACTTCCATTTTAGTACATTATAATATAATTCATATATTTTTTGGGTATTAAAGAAATTATTAACTTGTAGTTAATTATAATTTCCTCAAAGATTTTGTACTAATTTTTATTTTAAGTTTAGAAGATGTCATTTATTCTTTTGTGCTAAAAATAAAATTGGGTTTGTTTCATAAAGAGAAAAAAATAAGGCATTTCCCTTCATGTGCTGACTACAAACTAATATATTATCACTACCTTTTTTTAAATAGAAGTTTTAACTGTTAGCAATAAGATGTTACATTACTAATAAAAAATTATTTATTTTATTATAAAAATATTACTATTTAGTTCACATATTGCAATTAACTTGTAGAATTGATTAAAAGTTTTCTTTTATATGTTCTGTCATATACATATATGTATATATACATGTATATATGATGTATCAAAGAAAAGATTGAGATATATCAGAACATACATTTTGGTGTTTGAAAAGAATATCTGTTAAAACTTTCAATTTACATTTAGAAATACTGTTTTGTATTCATATGAGTGTTTAGTAATCATTTTGTATCACAATGACAAAAATATTGCCTTTCATAACTGGTTAATTTAAGTACAGTTACAATAAAGTAAGTCATTATAAATGTTTTCAACCATATTTTTATGACTTATCTATGCAGCGCTATAGGAATAATATCTAAGAATACTTTAGGCCAAATTGAAAGCAAAGGTACGCGATTGAACAGTGACAGCAATAGTGATGTGAGTATTTTCATATAGTTAAATCATTGTTTATAAACTTGTAACTATGAACACAAAATAAAACTTACGTTTCTCAATTTAAAAATAGATCACTACAATAAGAGCTGTTATCTCAAAGATGATAAGCATTATTAAACTACTTTTAAGATATGGTTTGAAATCACTTGCGGTTATTTAAGCGTAATAGAAGAAATAATTCGTATAGTCTGCTAGCAGTTATTGAATCAGCCAACCTTAATAGTTTTAAAAGCGAAGATTATAGAAATTATTTGTTCTATTAACCACCTCATCACACTGTGAAGTTCTGACTCATTCAATTTCACTAAAAGTACGTTCACTTTATCACACTCCAAGTTTAACGTCATCAGGATTCCTTTACGTCATCAATCCTGGTGGTGAGATTCGGACAATTTATTTATTTCGCTATATACATATTAGTTTAATATTATTCCTATCTCAAACTCGCGGATCTAAAGGCGACGCCGAAAGCTGATCAACGCTGCGACCTTTTTGTAACTGAAGACTCAATTCGTTCGGCTCCATCGTAATATGATGGGAGGAGGTCCGCTTATGTTTCGTCTCGGGCGGTTTCAGATCCTTCGAGCTGGTCCTTCGATGACGCAACACTCCGCCACTGTCTATGAGTCGCTTGCTCTCCTCGTCGACGCACTTGGTGAGCGGGAGGACCGTCAGATCGAGGCTCTCCATGCTCTTGATGGCGAGCTGCTTGAGCTGCTCGAGGCTGAGGTCGCGCGAGTCGGACCGCGAGTGCGGCTTGAAGTCCCGAGAGGTGGAGCGCGAGTGCGAGCGTGAGGGGAAGTCCCGCGAGGCGGAGCGCGGGAAGGCGTCCCGCGAGTGGCGCGAGTCGCTGCGGGTGGCGCGCGCGCGCTCCTCGTCCTGCGCGTGCTGGCGCGCGCGCGGCTCAAGCTGGATGGTCTTGGAGTCGTTGCGCAGGTGCCGCGACGCGACCAGCACGCGCGAGTTCTTGCCGCCGGTGCCTCTGGTCTGCGAGTCTTGCGAGTACTGCGAGTCGGTCCGCTGCAGCTTGGTCCGGTGCGCCTCGTGCGCGTCGGGCGGCGGCCCGGGCGGCTCCATAGGCGTCGTGGTGGCGGAGCTGGGCCCCGACGTGATTGCCGACCGGAAGCCGCTAGCGTTGTCAGCAGAGGGCAACTCTTCGAATACTGCAATTGAATAACATTAGATGAGATATTATATATATTTCGGTGTCCTCCGGAACCTTATCGATTGTAACAATAAACTTACGTTTATCGAGACTGATAATAGAGCCGGCGATGTCCTTGTGGTCAAGAGGCGCGGCTGTCTCGAGATGTCTCCGACGACGCACTAGCCACCAATCCGCCATGAAAATACCTAGAGCTACGATTTTTATGCCACCGCAAAGTCCGACGTATCTGTAACACATCATTTATATTAAAATTTTGTTTCAAATGTTTTTATGAGAATAACAGTTTTGCTTCATTATCCCATCAAGAAGTAAAAATAAAATAAGATGCGAGTAATGGTAACGTAATCGTTCACCTGTATCTGAACTGCTCGATGTCATACAGCAAGCAGCGGCCGCCTTTCTCACCGCTACAGGACTGTTTCCAAAGTATGCAGGTCGAGTCGATTAGATTTCCGAACACGATAGGTGCGGGGATGTACCCAAACAGTCTGAATATGACAAATTGCATTCCCAAGGCAAACGAACGCTCTTCTTCACTCACGGATCTAAAAAAAATAACTAGTAAATAATTCGTCGTAAAACGTATTATATTAAATATTTTATATAAAATGTTTGACTAATTTAGCAGTAGCCAAAAGAGGATAATTCTTAGAATTCTTAAAACTTAAACTATATACAACGTCCGCCGAGGTACCTGAGCACAATCATAAGTAACGGCATCTGCGTAACGGCGACAACGAAGGTCATGAAGAAGAGCAGCACGAGAAAGGGGAAGATGGTGGTGCAGGGAGGGTTGCAGGCTCCGGCCGTGGCCACCGGGACCACGGTCACTTCGCTGTACTCGCGCGCCGCGCCCGCCGTCAGCGCGGAGGCCGACGCGCCGCCCACTCCGCCCACCACGCCGCCCACGCCCAGCGCCTCGCGACTGTTCTCGTGCACGCCTGTGGGAAAAATGAGAATAATATTGTACTCTGTTATAATAAAAGTACTGTAACATACAATTTTTTTATTGCTTAAAAACATGAAATTAATTAATAACTTTAGATACATGAAATATCTATTTATTTCACTTATGAAGCTATTTAACATGCCAAATTAAAGCTTTTAATACATCAACAAAATTACATAAATGTCTTCTTAAACATTTATTAGGAAAATGCTAATCAGTACGACCCGTTTTAAATATGACGTAACACCTCAAATATTTACTTGTGTGCAATAAACTTAAAAGTTCATGGTCATTGTATGTTGTATAAGATATTTTTTGGCATATCTGTAAATTTTGTCAAAAACATGTGTACTTCAATAAGGCAAAATAGTATACACAATAACAGTGATGCATATTATATGCTAATTGTATTATATTTCACCCTCTTTTCAATCGTAATGGCGCTTAATATTTTAGATATATGAAGAAGAGGAAAATTATTATTTAAATTAAATCTATACAAAGATCATTACAATGCAGGAGGAGGAAATTATTATTATTAAGAAATTTCGCTTGGTCAAACGTAGCACTTTTTGCTATTTCGTTTAGTTTATTATAATCGATCGTGAATGTCAAATCAAGATATTGTATAGATATATGATTTGATAAGGTTGTTAACTAGTGTTTTTTTTTAATTAAAGTATACGCGAACAATATATTGTAGCTAAAATAAGGCAGAAAATGTATAGTAAATTTAGTTCAATATTTTCTCTCCTGCTTTTTATATTGCCTAGACTAAGTAATTAACTTTTGTATCTGTAAGCAGAATGTATATAAATATGTTACGTAATACAAACAGGCGCAGTTGGTGAAGTTGGAGCGAGAGGAGAAGGCGGCGCAGCCCGCGTGGCACGGCGAGAAGTACGTGAGGCCGTTGTTGCCGCACACGGGCTCCATGTCCGTCTCTGTGCACAGGCAGTTGAAGTTGCAGGCCGCCGTCAGGTTCACTTTGAACGGCTCCAGGTTGCTGCGCAAAAAGGACCACACTCGACTCATTTTTTTTTAATGTTTTTTTTATTTATAAAATAGGAAGGCGGGCGAGCATATGGGCCACCTGATGGTAAGTGGTCACCAACGCCCATAGACATTGGCATTGTAAGAAATGTTAACCATCACTTACATCACCAATGCGCCACTAACCTTGGGAACTAAAATGTCATGTCCCTTGTGCCTGTAATTACACTGGCTCGCTCACCCTTCAAACCGGAACACAAAAATACCAAGTACTGCTGTTTTGCGGTAGAATATCTGATGAGTTGGTGGTACCTACCCAGACCAGCTTGCACAAAGCTCTACCACCAGTAGACATTCAACACTCCTACTGACTATATTTATAATCTACCTTTTAACATTCAAATTTAACTATCTTTTATAAAAACAATTGAGTCGCGTTCAATGAAAACTTAATCACGTGTTCAATTTGCTATAACAAGTACAAGAAATTAAATGATTTCGAGTTAATATCATTTTAATTATCAAGATGTCATACGATATAAAAGAAACGTCCATACGTATTATGGATACTTTTTAATTTATTCTCGACTCATTACAATCAATTATCTCCAAACGAGTCATAGAAACCAAACCTTACGCAAAGCCTACCTGTTATTAGTGTAGGGTATGGTTGTTCCGGCCATTTTGATGTTGTCACAGCCGAGGAAGAACAAGAGCGCGTAACAGGACAAGCAGATGGTGTTCGAGATGAGGACGAACTGCACGGCGCCCTTCGGCCGGAGCTCCAGCCGCTTGAGCAGGCACCCGCCCATGAAGATGCCGATACACGCTCCGGGGATAGCGATCGACCCTGATGACAAACATTACGATGAAAAACTTTTCTTTATTAATATATATTCATATTACAAAGAGGTAAGCTCTAACTAAGGTACTCATCCGGTATAAAAAAATATTTCACCGATATTTAGAAATAACCTTCAGGGTGGAAATTTTTTTTTTTTTTTTATAGAATAGGAAGGCGGACGAGCATATGGGCCACCTGATGGTAAGTGGTCACCAACGCTCTTAGACATTGGCATTGTAAGAAATGTCAACCATCGCTTACATATCCAATGCGCCACCAACCTTGGGAACTAAGATTTTATGTCCCTTGTGCCTGTAATTACACTGGCTCACTCACCCTTCAAACCGGAACACAACAATATCAAGTATTGCTGTTTGTATTGTTTAAATAGACTATGTATTATGTGTGTAAATTTGCTAGTAGTCGTTACAGTATCAAGTTAAAGTATAAAGTGTATTTCGTGGAGACCAATTATGCAACGTGAGTCGACGAAAAAACGACCGAGCGAATGCGTTTCTTACGACTGCTTTAGCGATAACAGATAATTGAATGTTTGTCTGCTTATATGAAATGAATTTAAAAAAAAACATCACAAAAGCTGACCTGTAAAAACACTAGCTTGACTTTTGCCGAGACTGAATTGTGTTTCGAGGTATTTTGGTAGGAACACGACGAAGCCGGAGACTATCATGAGCTCCATGCATGCACCCAAACATGTGACTACGTACACTGGGTTCTTGAGGAGACGCCACATTGATACGGGGATATCTGAAATTAAAAATCATTAATAGACAGGGAAATTATTTGTTAAAAATTATGATCAAGCTATTCCAATCACGGCCAGAGGTTTATTTGCGCGAGATCGTGAATAATCTATCGTATTCACTATGGATTCGTGAACAAATGGCGTTTTGTGTGTGATGTTACTATCGGCAATTTAGAAGTAAAATTAAAGTGGATATAAGTAATTAAGTGGAATGGCGATTTATTTAAAATAAAGATACATTAATTTGTAGTGTTTTTTTTTATAGAATAGGAAGGTGGACGAGCATATGGGCCACCTGATGGTAAGTGGTCACTAAACGCCCTTAGACATTGGCATTGTAAGAAATGTCAACCATCGCTTATAGCCAATGCGCCACCAACCTTGGGAACTAAGATTTTATGTCCATTGTGCCTGTAATTACACTGGCTCACTCACCCTTCAAACCGGAACACAACAATATCAAGTATTGCTGTTTTGCGGTAGAATATCTGATGAGTGGGTGGTACCTACCCAGACGAGCTTGCACAAAGCCCTACCACCAGTGAGTGATTAATATAGTGTAGAGATATATTTCATTCGTTGTTCGATACATCGTAATTTTTAAGAAGACATTAGTTGCTTATAAACAATAAACTATATTTTAATGTTATGTATTACTTTATGATTCGTATTGAGGGGATAACGATTGACATCCTTCGAAGAGTTTATAATACGATCTAATAGATTTAAGTTTTGGTTCAATCCTGTGAAATGACGAATTGTTTGAAAGTCTTCAAAAATTTTCTTAATAAATATTTTATTTAGATTTGAAATCAATACATTATCCAGTGTCGCTATTTATATAACACATACATTGTATTTGTATATACAATTATTATTAGAATAGGAGTTTAGAAATTATATTAATAGCAAACCTTTAATATCTTTCCCGTATCCAGTATCCTTAATATCAGTTTGAGGTTTGGGCGGCGTTTTCGCAGTCGAAGAACCGCTGGCAGCGGCTGCTTTTTCAACTAGTCTAATTTTTTCTTTTTCTCGTACCAAAACTTTTGGGAATGAGAAAAATGGTATTGCGACGAGGATTAGGAGAAGGCCGCATAGTAAGAACCCACCCCACCACATTCCGACCCACCGATGATCTCCAGGATCTGGAAACAATAATGATGTTATTATATATAACAATATTTTCTTCGAATGAAATATAAATAAACAAAGTATCGTTATAATGTTATGTCATATTCTACGGTTTCAATGTCATCGGAACCTGTAGAGCCGTTTAATCTTGTTTATATAAAAAACATGTAAACATACAAACTTTTGCATTTTAATATAAGAAGATTATTTTGATAATTAAATGTATATTTTTAATGATATAGTTAGGCAGACATTGGTACTTTAATAATAATATAAATATAATAAATATTAACCATTTCCTACATTACCAATACGCCGCCAACCCTGGCAAAGTATTGCTGTTCGGCGTAAAATATCTGATGAGTGGGTCGTATCAATCTAGGCAGGATTGCACAAAGCCCTATATCACCAAGTAAATATTCGCTACATTCGCTAAACTCACCTATAGATATAATAGCACCAGAGAATGAATCCATATGAAACGAAAGTAAATATGCACCGAGTAGAAATCCAAGTACTGGACCGAAAGCAGCCATGCTGTACATACATCCTGTAAGAATATAGTTACATTTAATATACTATAAAATACATATAAGTTAATAATACTGTAAATTAAAAATGCACATTTATCTAATTTCAAATAAGTTTTTATTAGTGAAACTATAATTTATACGCGAAGATGTTACGTAATGTGTTAAGACATTGAGTAATTATTTTGATGATATAATTTAAGCGAGCTATTAATTTTTCTAATCTTCAAAAGTAGTTTTATCGTCGCAAATTTATTAAAGCCAATCTAACGTATCTACTCAATGACGGTGATGACAAGTAAAAGGCTGCATGCGGTAATAGTAACTCGTCTACCGATATTGCGGGCCGAAAGTAGGTCACTCTTGATCTGCGGTCCGCAAACGGTACGGATTTCGCGGTAACTTATTAGTTACGAGACTAATAATACGTATTTAATTTTGTATCGTACACACATTATATGTTTTATTCATACTTAGTGTTCGCCTAGTGCTCGATTTTCGAACGTAATCATTATTGAAAATATATCAAACATATTTTTGTCTGTTCTTATTTCCAATTTTTTTATTGGTAACACGAAACTTCGTGTATGGTTACCGTACAAAAAAAAAGAGAATCGGTTGACAGGCAGAGGTAAAAAGGAAACTAAACTGTTTTGTCTTTGCCTACATGTAGGTATAGATAACACACAACGCATTTAGAATTCTTAATGACAAAAAAATCACAACTTTTATACATGAAAACTTCAGTGGTCAATAAAGTAAAACATTTATAAGCATATTTGATTAACCAAATAATATGTAACCAGCTGTGTCAGTGGAACGTCAGAGAAAAGGAGCTTTACAAAGATTAACCTTGTTTAGATACTTCACTGGTGAAGCAATTTGTTTAAAATATATATATTAAGAAAAATTTTAGTAGTAATCTCATAATCCTAAGTTTCTAGACGAATATATAGTTCATATATAAATTTCATTTTACAAAATACGATTTTGTAATGAAAGCATATTTCTTCAACATCTTGATACGAAAAATGTGTTTTTAATGCTTTAAATTAATAACACGATAGCAAAAATAATAATTAATTCGGAATAATAACCAGTTCTAATGGTGACTATTGCGAAAATGGTGATTATCAAACACGGAAGTTTTATTTTGATTAAATTGTTTGGTACGAGTGGCAAGTCGGCTATGGATGGGTCAAGGGCGGAGCATCACGTAGGGCTTAGTTTTCGAGGTAAAGCGGGCTATTGCCAACTGTTTGAAATTTACCTTCTTTGAACATGCGATAATGATAAACCATTCGCTATTGGCAAAACAACTTTCATATGAATCGCTTTATAGACCGAATAAGTTGATTTTCGCGTGCATAGCGGATTAGCCGTAACATTTCGTTAAAAACACAATTTAAACAAAATAATAAGACAGAAATATTCTTAACATTCAAGTTTCTTTACTTCGCAGTACGAAGTTATTACATGTAAATCTAATCACCAGAATGTGTCGAAACTAAAACGACACAGTTACTGATACTGATCTTTGACATTTTCACGGCAAAATTGTACCGGTTTAAAAAATATATTGAATATTTTTTTTAAGAAATTCTTAAGGGTATAGTTTAATTTTACCAACTCAATCTTTATTTATTTTTATGTTATCATTATTTTTAATAAATAGTGCCTAACTAACCCTCTAACAATGTATAACTTACGCTGTCTGTACATATATTGTAAAATATATGTCTAGTTTTTTTTTGTATAATAATGTATTGCTTTTACTGACAGTAATTAGTTATGACTATTAAATAAATTA
This sequence comes from Nymphalis io, assembly GCF_905147045.1. Taxonomy (NCBI): domain Eukaryota; kingdom Metazoa; phylum Arthropoda; class Insecta; order Lepidoptera; family Nymphalidae; genus Nymphalis; species Nymphalis io. Next base: position 9,930,421 of record NC_065888.1, read on the forward strand.
ATAAATAACTGAATTGCTTTCGTAATAACATACCATTTTTAAAGAAATAAAAAGTTTTGAAAAAATACGATATCACGTGACAAAATTTATTTCGATTTTCTTATAATAAGAGGAGATAATCGTAAAAACAGTAAGTAGATACGAATATGTGCGGGAAAGAGGCTGTAGTGCATATTGTAGTCTATGTTGAAGAGTTCGTTGAACTGTGCCGTGTCTGCACAGTTTGGTTTATGAGTGCGGTTACGAGCAACGCGCCATTTGGTCGTCACAATAAAGACGTGTAATAGCAGAAAGGTCGATGGAGGACGTGTGACGTTTACACAAGCGATCCAGCTATTCAGAACTTTCATATTGAGATAGAAACTACAATAGTTAGTCTAGAACAGTCTTTATATACTGTTTTTGATATATACGAGCCTTCATGTAAAGAAAACGCGTGTCATTGCAAATAATAGTTACCTACACTTTTTGGCTTTATTACATTTTTATTAGCAAAAAATACTGGAATATAAAATTTAAATATTTTAGTTTTGATCGAAAATATCTTTCAAGTATTTCGAAGTCGCTTTCTCTTTTGATAAAAATACAGTTAATTTAAATAACTCACCAATATACATGCTAGACGATTCGGGTCGAACGTGATCGTCGACGTATGTAGTACCGAGAGTCAATAGAGGAGAACCGCCGCAACCCAGGAGTAGTTGCGCGACCACGAACACCATCACAGGCATAAATGTACTCGGTGAACTCTGTTGACAATTAGCTGATTATTTCTATCACACATAACGTAGTAAGAACCGAGATGGTCCAGTAGATAGCACATGTGAATCTTGACCGAAGATAACGGAGTCAAACGCGGGCAAGCATCAGTTTTCATAGGCTTTGTTTGTTATCAAAGTTAAACTACGACACCCAAGTACGATCGGTTGGTTGGGTTTATTTCAAACAATTGCAGTGGTCCACGTAGTTCTTATCAGAAGATCTTGAAGCCACGATCTTTAGCCAGGCGCTTTTTTAGTAAGGCAATTTGTGACAAATTCATCTCGTGATAAGGTGACGTGGTGTGACAGTGACGAGGTGAAGGATAATATACTGAGTTGTGGAACTTGTATGTGTTTTATAACATTGTGCCATACTGCCTACGCGTTGGAATAGCGTGAGCCCCAAACCCTCTCCTTAGAGAGCTTTTGGTTACCATATCAGAATTCTGACTTTAAAGTTGCCTCGGCTTTTTAACTGATAATGTTCTTCACATAGTATTCAATGAAGTTTATTATTTATACTACACACACGTTGTATTTAACAATTAAAATACAGAGTATAAATACAATTTATGAAATAACGGTTTAAATCGTATACTACTTTATAATCTCTGTAATCATTCAAAATTAAAATACATCTATAACTATTAATTGCTGTTTTTAGGTTTTTATAGGGTATTATTAGGGTTTCAATGCATAGATATATAGATTTATTTTAATTTATATATATACGCTTTCATTAAAACCTATATATCGTTAACAATTTTTAACATGGCTATTTATAGTAGAGCTAACTTCGTTGTTCGTGTTTGGATAAGTAATATTGAAATAGACTGCATTATAAATTCGCAAATAACAATTCACGTAAGTGATGAATCACGTAATCAGTCTGTTTTCGTATAATTTTAACTGAATAAATATATGAATAATGCAATCCCATTAAATTTGCTTTTGTTTCTAAATGACTGTCGTTAATATCGACTATTTGTTTATTATAAATTCGATATCCAGAAGTGTATTAATGCTGTGATATACGTTTTAAGCCATGTTGTATACGGGTTACGGATAATTTTGTCTACAGTTTCAAATTATAATAAATACTGATGCAATTAACAAAATTCATTGTGTACATCACAAACTTTCTGCTATTTAAAATGTAAATGTTTGAATAAAAAAATATTTTGCAGTGACTGAACGGGTAAATGTTAATTAAGACGTTATAATTATGTTTACTATATAAAAGAATGCACGTACTTTGATACAATTGTCCGGCCTCAGGTTGCTGGGTGGAAGGCCCTGTGAGAGCCGTCCAAGGCCTCCCATGTCTTGCTCCAGAGCCCGAGGCAACCGACAAATGTTATCATCGGATTTATTGTTAGCCATCATTTCGCTATTCGCTTCCGCGATAAAATGCGGCACAACAAACACCAAAGAACCGATACCCATTATAACGGCACCTAAAACGTTAAATTACATAAACATCCTTTTAATATATCATGGAGACTGGATCTATAAAAATCGTAATAATTCTTACCGACTGCTATCCAGACGGGAATATGTCTCCTACTCCCGAGATAGGAGACGAAGATGACGGTGATAACGTTGCCGATCTCGTAGCTGCTCGCTATGAGCCCCGAGAGGCTGGATGGTATTTCAAAGCGTTTTTCGATTGTTGTGATCACAGAATTAATATAACCCGAACTTAGTGCTTGCTGCAGCGTCACTAGGAACGAGAGGAAAAACACGAACACCTAAAAAAATAGCAAGTATTTAGTCCGAGGGCGTGCTTGAGCGAAAGTAAAAAGTTACGGAAATGGTTATAGTCTTACTTTAATACTAGAAAACTTCTGAATAAAAAGCGGTCTCCACGACAGGATTCCGCAGTCTCTTATGTCATGAGGAATGTCTAATATTTCTGGAAACAATTGATGCGGTTTCTCCTTTTCTTTCTCCCGTTCCCGATCTCTGAAAATAAATGTACAATAACCAAATTTGTTTCATATTTTAACAATAAACAAAATGGTAATTAAAATTGGTTTTTATATTACCTGTCGCATATACCAGCTGAAGGATTTCTGCTGTGACACTTGGTGGATTCTCGGAGCGAGTGCGCAGGGTGCGGCGGCGCGCTCGGCCCTGCAACATCGCCGGCCTCCGCGCATCCGGACTCCGCGTACAGTCCTGTCATCGCGTACATTGACTCTTGTCTCCTGAGACAACGAATAATTATAATTAATATCCAAAGTCGTTTAATACCTGACTATACTAATTAAAAATAAACAAAAAATATATTAATGTTCTCCACATTATTATTTGTGACTTCGTAGGGAGAATTTTTAAAATACATAATTATACTTAAACCAATTTTGTAATCTAATCATGATTGCAAAACACAATGTACTTGTAATTTTTTCCTGTTCTTTTATATACTTTTAAAAAAAGGCGATTATTGCGAATTCTTTAAACATTCTGATTCAAATTCCAAGTTTTAATAACAAGTTATTGTTATTGACGGAAAATGCTTCAAATTTTTACTTATTTTAATAAGAATAAGAGCCTTATATTCAGCTATAATTACCGTGAATTTTATTCAATATGAATTTTAATAAAATAATTGTAGTTTAAAAGATAAAACTAAATATTTAAAAGAAGATTCCGTAAATGTGTTTTCAGAGTAACAAAAAATAATTGAACTCATGTCATTATAACCGTGATAAAATAGAACAATAACATTACTCGGCCAGTATACGTTGATAAATAAACATAGCGCTACCTTTCAACCAGTAAGCGACGCTCAGCTGTTACATCCGACATATTGTGGGCGCGAATAACAAAAAAAACAAAAGAAAACCGCAACGTTTAAACCTCAATATGTTAAATACGGTGAAATTTTGAGACGACCGCAATGACGTTCACTGGACAACATCGAACTAAGGCAATTTCACATTTTCGTGACTCATCTTAATAAAAGTATATTTCCTTTTTGGTGTTACATATGTTGCTCTGTTAGAAGGTACGAAGATGACTGAACCCAAAGCTTTGTTTGATACCACGTTAGAGCTATACATGCGAATGTGGGCCAGATGTCGCAAACTGAGCAATATCTGATAATAGCGTGTCAGTGTTATCTGTAACAAGATCAGCGGATGTGAGCAATGTTTATTAATCAAAAATTCACAAGTTTATCAATTTACTCTAATATCCTTTATGAATATTATTAATACACGATGCGGCGTGGTGCGATAAGGGTAATTGGTTCGCCTTTGTCATTTAATAGCATTTTGTGGTCGATCGGTTATCATACTAAATATACCTACTATAAAAACGAAACAAAAAGATTATTTTGTTAGTATGATTCATCATATTTTCTTCCCTTTAGATTGCAAAACATACATTCTGTTTATACATTGTAAATTTCATGAACGAAAATTCCAACAACGTCGTCGACGAGCGCTTTCGTGGTGCAAGTTCGCATAACTGTAGCAGATGGGTTAATTAAAACTTTATATGGGGAATTGTAGATCTCCGAATTTGCTCCAGCTATGATTAAACAGTATAATAAATACATAGTATTTTTATGTTAGAAACAAATGGAAAAACGAATTTATGATCCTAAAAAATTAAAAATAAATAAATACTGCGCAGTGGGTGCGGCAAGTTGTATTATAGCTGGCTGGTTGCGGTATGGACGTTTGACGTAGGATTATTATGATTGATTGAAACATTTGAGTTTGATTGAGTAATACTTATATTTTAAAGAAAATAAGAGTCGGCGTGGTTTAACAAACCAACCAATTACTAATCGATTGGAATAATATCTAACATTTTTTTTCTTTAATTAAAATGATGTCATCCATGTCTATTAAATACTAATTGTATTTTGTTTCAATGAACTTATGAAATCTATGATAATCCATTAAGTTTGTTTTAGAAATATATATTTAATACATGAAGAGAAAACTGTGTACAGTAAGTAAGTAACTCGGTAACAGCCTGTGAATATCCCACAGCTGGGCTAAGGCCTCTTCTCCTTTTTTTATTATACTAACCCTTTTATATTTCGCGCGCGGAGGATTGTGAGATTTAGCATCGTGAAAGTTTCACGGTTTAGGAGTAAATAAAACTAAAATGTATATATAATAAATAACACGTGCTACAAATATGTTACATTAAATATAACATATTTTTTTAAATGAGACATGGATAAGACTAAGATAATAGATAATCTATTTATAGTAGCAAGGAAATGTGGTAGAATTTTGACCAATAGCGACCCGTATTTTAATTAAAATAGAATAGAATATGCTTTATTGCACACCCAAATAGTAACAGAAACTTCAGTTTTAAGACCAAAAAAAAAAACAATGGCCATGTTTTATGCAAATAAACAAGTATTTACAAAAGGTGGTTTATTGCTAAGAGGGCGATAAGCTGTGAATGCCTTCAGGTTCCGCACAGGGGTCACTTTATATGAAATTTATAATTTTTAATTTTTATTAGATCTCGAGACACTCATTAAAAGGCTGTTGAACCACCTATGCGTGTTTCCATATATAAAAACATTACGAAACAGTTTAGTATATGATATAAATAATAATTTAAGGCATTCCATAAAGTTTAAGTTGAATCAAACTATCTTCGAACTATTTTTATGCTATAGATAAATAATTTTGTAAGTAGATCAATATTCACATGAACTAACATTATCGTACTACCATTTTCTATATTAAACAAATATTTAGTTATGCGACATAAAACATATGTATGATAAAAATTTTCGACAAATATTTAAATAAGAATTTTTTAGTAATTAATAAAATAATTCGAATTTTACGTAAATTTCATAAACGGGCCTTGTAAATTGTTCGTCCACATTTTATCATATCGTATAGTCTTTTTATTTACTATTTAATTCTATCTACTGTAAAAAAAATATATTTTTTTTACAATTTATAAATTCGACATTTACTTTAGAAATAATTGTCGTTGTCTTTTCTTTTAAATATGAACTCTCATATTTAAGATGACGTCACATTACATTCACTGTAATGAAGGATAATGAACGGTATATTCTATGTGGCATTTTATATAGCTGTAGTTGATTAATTTTTTATCTTATATATTATATCTTTTATACTATATATGATCATCTGATCAATGTTACTGCTGTCGCTATATACTTCAAATAGTATAAGTATATAATTGATTTCTACTACTGTTTTAAAATTATGCAATTTTTTTTTATTATTTATTATAGGTAGCCTGACTGCCAAATGAACAACCTGATGGTAAGTAGTCGCCACTCATAGACATCTGAGTTCACACTGGCTCACCCTTCAAACCGGAACAGGACTAAGTTGCTGATTGGTGGTAGAATATGTGATGACTGGGCGGTACCCACCCAGACTTGCTTGCTCAAAGGCTTGGCCCCTTAAATTACTTACAAATAACAAGATCAGTAGTATGTAAACTTCGATATATAATTTAAAAAGACTTTATTACTAACACGCAAACATTAATGTTACAATGCAATGCAATGCAATGAACCCGATCGAAATAAAACCCGTCAAAATATTTATTAAAGATCTTTTAAAAAGACGTAGGCGTAATGAAACCTATATGTTTACATGATATATTCGCTATTGTCTGTACGTATGAATCGTATCACGATACAAACAATGACGCAAGGAAAAGAAACTTTACCTTATCGTTAATACTATTAGGAAATCTGTGAAACTAGAATTGAAATGCGGATGTTAAACGATTATGGTCGGCCGTTTAATGTTTATATTATTAATTATTCTTCATAAATTATTATTAAACACCATCGTCTTTATCTATATATTTTGTTTAAGAAGATTAGTTAAACAATGCTGTTTTCTTCTTTCGAATGTCAAAGCATTATTATCTCTATTATCTCTTATTACTTTATTATTACGGTATTATCTCTAAAAATCTTATATTAACATTGTTTGTAATTATTGTTAGTTATTTTTATTTTTTTGCTAATTGTTTGAATGTTAAATAATTAATAAGCGTGTTATATTGCAGTCTGTAGTATTTATTAAATAGAGTATTGTTAAAAAAAATGTTATTGGAGGCTAACGTAACTATTAATGCTGTATATACCTATTAAGTGTTTGAAATTGTATCTGTCATTTTATCGTATTCTTGTTTTAAGTGCCATATTTCAAATACTGTGGTGTATCGATTAAATAAATAAATAAATAAATAAAGCAGTAGCGTCAGAGACAAAAAAAGACTTTGTTTTATTAATCAACCGCTAAACAAATTCTATGTGTATGTGTTTATTTATTAACGATGCCAATATAATTAATAATAATAAATCAATAAAAAATCACGATTACGAAAGTGTTTACGTTACTAACGATATAAACAATGAGAATATTGTTACAACAAAAAGTTTTCTCATAGTATTATGTGTTAAACGTAGTTAATATTTAACGTAGGTATTTTTATATGCACAATGTTAAAAACGCGGTCATTGAACTTTGTATAAAGAAATGTACATATGTGGATAAAAAACTACTATGGTAACGTTATTTATGAATTTTATGGTTCCAATAAAATAAAGACTGTTTTCATTTATATATATGGTATGGTAATATGATTTACTTTAGTCTTTATAAAATCACCCGGATTCGGAATGTGGATTCTTGAAACTTGAACAAGAAACGATAAAAAAACTCATTTGTTACAAATTACAATTTAATGTATCGGTCTAATATTAAAATCTCGTATAAAATAATGTGCTTGGTCTATAAATGACTTTTTAAATTAAACATTACATTGTAATCTGTAATGGCTTATATGAAAAAATTAAATAATGTAAGGTCGTCAAATTAAATTCATTTTATATATAAGATTAGTGTTTTACTGGTAAAAAGAAGGTATCTTTATTTTCGTCACCACGGATAGAACTCTGTCGAAAAAAACAGCGGTTCCAACCCGATCTAATACATAAATTAGATAATATGAATCCAGTTTGATATTGTACCTGTGTCCTTTCCTGTGTTGCGGTGCGGCGTTCGCTCCGCCCGCGCTCTGATGTTTTTCGCCCTCTGTCATTTTCGTGGAGCACTGCGAGCCTCACCGCACGCCCATACCAGTCACCGTAATACTTATCCACCTGAGTAAATAGAATTTCATGTTAATGAACTTTTATCAGTCATCTCAAAGATAAAAGCTATCATATCAAATAAATCAGAAAAAAAAATTCTTTGTGACAGACTAACTAAGACAAGGGTAAGGATTTTATTCCGTAGCCAATGAGATATACACTAAGAGATAGATACACTGAGATAAGCGCTCGCTATCAGATCTGCTCATCTCATCAGCTCACTCGTTCGTTGCTAATGCATCGCACAACACTCCCTACGTATTTATTCACGCGTTTATGACATTGATGCGCGAAAACGAAAGAAAACAAACATACAAACAAAAAAAAAACTCAAACTATAATATTAGTATGATATCTGATTTATCTTTTCATAAAGCAAGCACTGTAAAGTTAGAAAGTACTATCGTAGAACTCGTTCGAGTAAATTTGATTATCGACTGACTGAATCGAATTTGATCGCACAATGAAAAGCTAATTGGGCATATGTTTTCAGAATTATTAATAGACTTCAATGGATGTCGTCCGATCGCTAGTAGCAATTCTTTTAAATCCGCCATGTCCATCCGTATAGTTCAAACCATTACTATATTTTTAATCTAATATTTCACTTATTTAGATGAGGGTTTCATTAATCATTTTTTATTTGAATATATCAATTTAAAAATTACTCATGACGCTTTTCATATTTCTCTAAACATATATATATAAAGCTCCAAAATAAATGGTGTATTTATGAAGGTACTCTAAAGAAAATCGAAAAGCTATGAAACCAAAAATTTTTCGACTGCATTTTTACGATACGTAATTTACCACATACTACCGAACTATAGTTACATATAACTATTACATGAAAAGACTGTGGAATCCTGTCGTCTTTAATTTATAGCTTCCCTTAGTTTATTTTAAACGAATACATACAAAATGGATTGATATTTCTTTTTAAACACGTGTAGTTTATTTTTGTTTTTAACAACATTATTTTAGAAATAAATATTTTCATACCGGCCGTTTGCTTTGCATATCATTGGTCACACCGGGGGTTCGAAGGCTATAAATGACAAAACACATTCCCGTCTCCATAAGCGGCCCTCCAGTGAAGATCTAAATATATTTGTCTTATAGATAACTATACCACATTGTCTTTTGTCATATTATATATCAATTATAGGATTTTAATTTTGTAAATCTTTTTTTTTTTGTTTTTTTTATATTTATTTAAGTAAAAAATTAGTTACAGCGGGAAAAAATATTTGTATATTAATCAGCAAAAGTTGTTTTTAATGATTTTTTACCGTTAAGATAACTTAGAAGTTTAATTGTTGCAAAGTAATCGCTGTTTTCATAGTAATAATTAGTAAGTAGTAAGAATCCGCGTCTACGTGAGCACACGTGTTTTATTGTGATCCAATTTTTTGTGTCCTTTAGTTTCTATCATATAAACCTTATTTACGTATTAATAACGTCTTATAGTACTAAAGAAAGTTTCACCTACTCACCTCCTAAAGTCACGCCTGAATAAGGGTAATTTTCCATAAAACATATTTTTTTAGTTAATTATGTAGCATAAAGAACAACGCACTCGCTTAAATTTGCTCGGTTAAAAGTACAAGTGACTCATGACTGTGCGATTTTATATAATATAATCTAAGATAGATTATTTATATAAAATAATATATTGCGAAGCATCAGATCTTTTAAAATATTGATTAATTTACAGTTCACTGATATATGTCAAGGACTTGAGTTTTTTATAAAGACGAGTCACCTTTCCCCTGTCGCATGAACGACTCCAATAGGTCAAGAAGTCTGAAGTCTGAAATATAGGTTAAATATTTAAAAAAAAAAAACTAAAAGTAAGAGTGATATTTTTTTAAACACGTAATTAGAGCGTCGGTTGATCTCATGCGAATAACGGAATCATAAAAACAATAGGATTATATCTCACGGTTAACGTGAGAGGCACTTATATTTTTCAAACCGTGAAGTAAACATACCGGTTCGCGTGAATACAGTAATGGTGATCGTATTTATTATTATGACGATAACGCTAAAATGCTTACTCATTAATGTTACCTTAGGTCATTTTTTTTAATAAAGCATTATTTTTATTTGAATAAAAATACTTTCGTGGACTAATAGCCAACTGAAAAGCCTGCTGATCTAAAGATCCTGGGTTTTATTAGGATATCTAGGATATAAGACAGTTAGCAGTGTTATAATCAAAGCCGATGATCCGGTGACTTTTTCTCCCGGTCGAGTCCAATAGCCGAATGCAGTAATTAAATGCACCTGTATTTGCGTACACAATTGTGCACTTCAAGGAACAATATTTATCAATAGGATTTGAAGAATTAACAAAAATAATAATTTATATCATAGACTTTTGAATGCGACGTTCGCAATGCAATATGTAATTGGCGTCGTTTTTCACACTTTTTAACCCATCGACGTACTGGTAAGTGTGTCGTGTGATCAGGAAAGTTAGAAGACACGATAACGGGATCTAATGGTGCGATCAACATAAGCTATTCATACAGCTGCTGTTAATGGAATACCAAGTTGTATTAGATGACAGTGACTCATACTCATAGAAACGACAGCGAAATGTAACGTATAAATAGAAATGATCTTATACGGTCTAGAATTTAGATATATAATCTTTACATTTATCGAATATATTTTTTAAATTAAGAAGCCGAGTAAATGGATCTGATAGTTATTATTGGGCAACATCGTCATAGATGTTGATACTGCAAGTCATCCTTAGAACGTCAATGTGACGGTAACCTCGAGATCTAAGATGTGACATTTCTTGTGCCTGTAATTATACTGGCTCACTTATCCTTTAATCCGGAATGTAACTATATACAGAGCACAAACAAAGCCCTACCACCTGTAATAGTTACCACAAAATAGACTAATAACGCTGTGCTTGGTCAAATAACAATTTGACATAAAATTTTACCTGCACTGTTATGTAATAACTTTGCGGAGTAGAGCAAATGCCAAAAATTTCAAATAGACGAAAATAGAGAAGAGCAGCTTGCATAGTTGACGACAAAAATGAAGATTGTTAGATTTTTATGAGTGACGTATTAAAATTATTCTTTTACATATTACAACTTTGATATAGTGATTATAAATATAAAATAAATTTACACAATTTCAGTATATAAAATAATATCGAGGCGAGGACGGCATTGGTAATTCAAATCTATATATGCGTGTCAGTAATTCTCCTTTCTACGACCGACCTTTTATCTACTAATCGTAAGTAGTCAATATTAGGTAGTTTTATGTGAAGCGGGTGTGCGTTCAAGGTTATTATTGTGGCTATATTACGTGTCACGGTCGATACAATAGCTCAAACCTCTGAGGCTTCGAGTTATACGAAGGTTGTTACGTTTTGATTGGATATCTCCGTATTAAGTGAATTTATGTATCCATATTAGATTTACACTTCGTTTTTTTTTACTGACAAAAAGCAAATTTCCATTATAAAAACCAGCCTTATTTTTGAAACATATAAACACGTAAGTTTGTTTTCGTCGAATTCACGAATCTTTTGCTCACAATTTTAGCAAAAATAAAGTGTAAGCTATAAATAACTTCGTATTATATGAATGAAAAAAACTATTGGTAATGTGATCGTCGACTCTCGGTACAGGACGCTTGTTTTGAAGTATAACAATGATACTATTTATAGCAACACCACTTGCTCTAACTATGCAGTCACTCTTGCTTCTTAGATTTAAATTCAATAATTCTTTTATGACACATAATATTAGGGTATGATTTCTTTAAACTTAATACATACTGTAAATAGGTCCTTCAGAGCGTTCGTTGGTTGAGAGACCGCAGCTGCTACTTGTTAAATGTGAAAAGGTAGAAATATGCCAAATGCGTGTGGTTCACGTACCTTCGTATTGAATTGTAATTTACATTAATATTAAGAAATCAATATATAATCGCCCAACCGCTGTCCTTGGCAAATAATTTGCCTAAAATGTCGATAGAACTGGCTCGATGTGTTTAAAACTACGTATGCATGTCCTGTTGCAATGCAGACGGATCGACGAAACTCATCGACAGCGAGACCGGTTTCGAGAGGAAAATGACTCAGCCGGCGATCGCGTCCAAATTATTCCTATACGGTACTGTTTTGATGTCTTTTTTTTCCATACTTAATATCTTTACAAACAGGTTTCAATCTGTATGTTCTGACTAATCTGGAAAAATACTGAAGCGCTAGCTATTTGTCCCGATTTCGCACATGCCAGCTGCATCGCAATATCAAGCCAAGCTGGTTTCACGCTCGTCCTGTGCTAATATAGTTCACTGCACGCCCCACGCCTTTATTTCATGCGTGGATAACCTGAGCGTTAACTATTAACGTTATTAAGACGCTTGAAATTCATATTTTATTTATTTTTGAAAATAATATATACTGTGTCAAACAAATTTAATTTAAAAAATAGACATTAGGTTATTGTGACTTTAACTGACAAATTTTACATACAAAGTTTTCGAGCATTGATAGCTTTCGCTAAGAAAGCACCTAACCTATATAATTCCTCTAAGACTACGTTGAAATAATACGTTATATCTCGAAAAACATGAAACAAATAAACATACTATAAAGTATGAAAGTTTAATCAATCGGATTAATGGTTCTTGAGTTAATCCGGAAAAACAAAAAACTACCCTCTTTTATGATATTAGTATAATAAATACATCAATCGCTAAAAAAGTTTAAAATGTTGAGACGAGTCATCACGATTCTGGTTTATTTATTTGTTTTTAGTTAGAAAGGATTTTAGTTGCGTCAAGGGAGCACGGATTATTTTGACCGTCGGAGCGACACGGTAGCTTGCGCAAGCGGTCCCGTGGCGTTCCTCGTTAAAACGGTAAGGGTGTCGCTGGTTTTTTAGTAGGTATTCCGAAGTTCGGAGCCCACTCGGCGCCTTGGATACCGGCGAGCCCCACATAACCCCCACTGTGGGGTAAACGCGTTATGCGTTTTACCAGCGTTATAAGAAAAATGCACAGATTTTTTTGAGAATGTCAAGTAACACGTAGCATAGAATTAAAAAAAGGGGATTGATTTGTACGGTAAACATTTGTATGAATATATTAAGAAATGCATAGTAACAGCCTGTTAATGTCTACTGCTAGGCTAACGCCTCCTCTCCCTTTTGAGGAGAAGGTTTGGAGCTTATTCCACCACGCTGCTCCAATGCGGGTTGGAAGAATACACATGTGGCATAATTTCAATGAAATTAGACACATGCAGGTTTCCTCACGATGTTTTCATTCACCGTCAAGCAAGAGATGAATTATAATCACAAATTAAGCACATGAAAATTCAGTGGTGCTTGCCCGGGTTTGAACCCACGATCGTCGGTTAAGATTCACGTGTTCTAACCACTAGGCCATCTCGGCTTGAAATGCATGCCTCTAAGTAACATTGTTTGGATATTTCGTTATACAATGTCTCTGTTTTATGTTTTATACGTGTTTATCAGCCTCAATACACATATTATGTGTATTTGATTTTCATTTCACATATATCATTCCTTCATTCATTCGTCAAGTATGAAAAAAATCTAACATGAAATTAATTTTAAGCTCTTTTATGATACGATGTTATTATGTAAAGAATTTTCAGAATTAGTCCATTATTTTCAAAGACGCATTGCGTCAGTGGCGTGGGGATTTTAATGAAAGTTGTGCTTGGATTATATTGATTGAAACAAGACCATTAATCTTTAGTGAAGAATGGTTTTTGGTTTAGAAAAAGGAACTCATTTTGAAAACAGTTTTGTTAACTTAGCTATGTATTATTTTCTAAGAGTATAAAGTTACTATTAATTTGTATGTATTAAAAGTGAGGTAAACAGAAAGTATTTATCCTTGCGGGTAACTAACGGCCTTCCTTATAAACGTTATTTAGCAGGTGATTAGTTACAATCAGTTTTATCTTCTTTCGCATTTCAAATCATTAATAAGAGAAAGAGCGAAATCAGTATTAAGCTGAACAGTAGCTAAGCAACGTTTACAAGTAAGGGCTAATAAATAAAATTATGATAAAAACTATACTAAATAATAAAAAAGGAGCAACAGTGCAACATTTACAGGCTTACTTTTATAGACTAACGAAGAATTTTACCAGGTCAACGGTAAGCGATAAAACACATACCTTTATGTACATATAATAGCTAGTTGATACTGCTAAAAATATAAACATTTAAGCATTGTTTTCCTCATAAGACATGTGTTAATGACGAATATTTACCAAGGAAAATATTATTTTATTCATCAGGGAAGACCGCAGTTTAGTTGAAATACAATGTATAGAAACAAACATGATCCAAATACTAAAACAATGTTAAAAATATGTTTTCTAGTATTTATCAAGCTATTGTAATAATTCGACGAATTTATAATTTAGTTTAGATGTAAAAATAACGTAAAATGTAAAAATATATCGGATATATTGTTCGTTTGTTGCGTACGTATTAATAAAAAATTATTATTTAATTTTTTAACCAAGTTTATTGTAATCAAATAAGTTTTAACTGAGGTCATAATAAAAAGTACCTTCAACACGTGTGTATCATTCCAGACGTATGAAGATCTGAAACAAGTAAATGAAGTTAAAAAAAACCATTTTAATAAACTTTTATTATACTCATGCACAAAAACTAATGTAAATTTTAGTATTATATTGTATTGTCATCAATACCAAAAAGTAAGTAAGCTTGTGGTCACAAGCTTAAGCTAAATCGCTTCGAATTGTTTTGAAATTCAGTTATCCCACGTTTAAGTCAGTTTTGGACTTATTAGCAAATGAACTTAAATAATAGCGTTTCAAAATTTACGAGGTCGATTTTATTCATGTTGTCTCACTGATGATGATGATGATGATGATGTCTCACTGAAATCAGTCAGTACATAAGCGATATTATATTTAATTTTTAAATCAAATCTTCAAGCTTACATTTGATTTTGTCATACTGCATTTCCGTGAAAGTCTATTTATTTAACGATAAAAAAATCAGACATTTTTGAAATGAATTTAAATAAAAATTTAATAAAAATTCAAGTATTTGAAGACACGCTTAATAAATTTAATTTCTCACATTTCCTCGTCATCTTGTAAAGTGCAAACTGTCATTAAGCCTTTTGGCTGTCGCGGGAATTTGAGAAAACTTGTATTGTTTATTCGAAATTCACTTATTTTTTTATATATTTTTGTACTAAATTTAGGGCTTATATTATTTTCAACCCCTTTTATTAAAATACCTAAAAAGTTACGAGTATTTCGGATATTTATTCAATGGTATTGTATTAATGCATAGATTGTTTGCGAATTAAGATAGCAGTAAATACATAGGCAGTACCTTCGTCAACAATATTTTGATATTTAATATTTTAACGTTTGTAATCAAACGGAAGTACCGGCATTGAAGCAAATTGTTCCAATATACAATGGTATATATTCGTTTGATGATATCCAGTATAACGAGAACATTTCAATTGCTTTCAATAGGAAACCCTACAGCGCCTCTTCAGTTATCAAAATGAATAAATATTACTGAAGTAGGGTAAACAATGACGAAAAGCAATTTTGGGGAGATAAGAACTGGGTGTAGCGTGGCCATTCAAGATAATTTTGGGTTGGGTTTTGAAACACTATTGTATCGTAAAAATTAAAATATTTAGTGTACTATTTAAAATACAATAGTAATCAGGTTATAAAACGAGTATTGTTACGAAAAAACGATTTTATGATACTAACTTGAAAATAAGTTCGCGTGATAAGAATACTTGATATCGAACCATTCGTTTTAAATTGCACGAATTACTTGGTCATTTAATGATTGTTTTTTTAAAGAACGATGCATTGGGCATTTTACTAAAGTATGAGCTATATGGGAGTCTCTTCGTTTAAAAAACGTGATAAATAACAGACATTCTCTTTTGTATGTGACTGATATGATTGGTTATAAAAATAAAAGTAATAAAACAAAAAACGAGTTTGCCAAAAGCAGGTTTTATTTACACAGTTGCGCAAAAGCTCAACTTTGTCATTAGGCTAATTGCGTCAAAATTAGATATATACATATCAATAAATAAGAAGCAGGAAAAAGTAAATAATCTTATTATAGGTATTTAATTAAGCTTAGAAACCGAGTCATTTATAATTTGTATGCAATGGTTGTCTCATGGGTTTGACATTCACCTTCTATACTTGTTGCATGCACGCATTGTTTTGCATAGTTTTATTTTTAACTGGAACTGGGCATGTCAGTTTTTTATAAAACGCTAGACTTACTTTGCTTAATTAAACTTTTATACCTTTATAAAATGTTTTCGTAAATAACAGTTTTACAAGCATTCATTTAACTTGCAATGTTTGGTTTGTTTCAAGTCAAATTTTGCAAGCTGAGTCAGAACCACTTCTACTTATAAGATTAATATAGACTAGATAATGCCCTTTATCCGTTGCAAAGAATCTTAACATTTTCTTGTAAACAATTGACGGATCCGCTGTGCGCACCACCTATTGAACGTTGATGGTATTTCACCAGATCCTTTCGCAAAAATGCCAACAAACATACGCATAAAATTTTAATTAAATCGGAAGAACGAGGCCGCAACACGAACAATTTGAACATTGCTAAATGTTACATTGCCTGATTATTTTTGATTGATTGCCTTATTAGAATATAGCATTTCGTTTATACTATTGTCATTTATGTATCTATAATCTAGAATGACGATTCTTGTTTCAAATATTTATAGTGAGACATATATTTGTTAGAGTAGTGAGTCATTGTTACTACGCCATAACTTTCTCCCCACAGGAATTCCCCGTGATTTCACCATTCAAATTGCATTTTTGAAACTACTAAGTTATTTAATTACGATTTAGTTAATAGTTAATTACGGTATATACTCGAATAATATTGTTCACACACGGCCATCTGATCCCAAAATAAGTACAGCTTGTACTATGGAAACCAGACAACGGATATACTACATATACTATTTTTCTTTTGTAAATACATATTTATATAGATAATTACACGCAGACAAACAGACATGTTCATGTTCTGTCCTGGGTGGGAATCGAACCCACAACCTTCGGCGTGAAAGGCAAGTATTTACCAACCACGTCAACCGGCCCGTCATAAATAAAAAAGCGGAACGAATTTTATTTGTCAACTAATTTTGGGAACCGACTATTAAAATAGCTTCTCGATATAGTTCTGCGTATGTTTCGCATTAACTTTCAAATCGTGTGTATTAATTTGTGGAATCACAACTAGTGCATGATACCGATACATCATATAGAACGTGTGAATAGTATGCATTATATATGAGCGCGAAACATATATATATATAGTGTTGCAAAGTGCAACGCAATCTATGTTAGGCGGGAACCTAGACAA
Source organism: Nymphalis io (assembly GCF_905147045.1). Classification (NCBI taxonomy): domain Eukaryota; kingdom Metazoa; phylum Arthropoda; class Insecta; order Lepidoptera; family Nymphalidae; genus Nymphalis; species Nymphalis io. Next base: position 9,947,781 of record NC_065888.1, read on the forward strand.
GCTGTCGAGGTGAGCGACCGTCCGCGGGTCATCGTCGCGTACCCACCCGCACTGATTCATCTTGCAATTGCAACACTTACCTACAATTATCGTAACGCATTTAAATATTTCATTTGCCTATGATCGAATTAAAAATTAAATTAAAATGTGTATTAAAGCTGAGTGAATCCCTATTTTTATTTTAAGTTAAATTGCTCCAAACTTTAGCTTTCTAAATGCATTTCGAAAAATTCACGATTTGTATACATATATACATATATTTTAATTGGATCTTATACCGCCAAATTAATATTATAAATTGAATAGAACATTGATTTGAATTTTAGACATTTAAATCTATATAACATGCAAAGTGACAATATAATAACAGCTCTTAAACCAAATACATAATATAACAAAACAAAGATCAATAAGAAAATATTGGCGTCCAATCTGTTTATTTCTGTCATATCAGTTTCACATTTTAAGCAAATTATAGAATTGTTCTAATTATATCAGTAGAAATTTATATTGGCAATTGCATTTATTATCTGTTATATATTGTCAAATAAACGAAACTTTCAACGATGCTAGCTTGGAAACGTTGATTAAGTCGATAGCGAGGACTTCTACTAATCTCGTATAAAGTGGATAAACGTTTAGATTTCAATTATGATAGGTCGACCGATTTGTCTCCATTGGTCCGTTATTCGTGAGGTTATTTGAAAACAAATGGATTAGGGAGTTGAAGTATTCAAGATCTTATGTTCATTCTACTATATAAGGACGGCACGTGTTTTATTGAGAGGCTACGCATCATATTATATACAACATATTTTATTAGATTATATTATAATAAATTGTATGAGCGGAATTCTTTCGCTTGTACAGAATGAGTCAAAACTCAATACGAACTGATCATAAAGTGTCTGCTGTTAGTTTTTGTGCTACGCGATCCTTTTTTTAATATTAGACATATTTAAACTGATGCGATTCTCGTATGTCTCGCTTTTGTACTTTTGGTCACTGACATTGTCCGCGTGGGGTATAGCGATTTACGGGGTTCAATTACACTCGTGTGCCGAATTATTTTCTTGTGCACATGCAAACACACACATAAATTCATGATCACAGTCTGGTGTTTCTCGCAACATGTCTCGAAGCTTGTTACAATGTTGGTTCTTAATCTGAGTATTAGATATTGATAGTACATTGATCTGTTAAGAAATCTATTACAAATTTATATATTCTACGTTAAGGACAATTGGGACGAGTCGAGGCCTATTCCGATGCAAATTCGGGCCACCATCTGCGCAATACGATATGAGGTCATCGGCTTGTGCACTGAACTGATAGCTGTCTCCAATTGACCTCTATTAGTCACGAAATACATATCTATACGTGGCATGTTACATCATATAAAACAATAAATAACATATATATTACACGAATCATTTATAAAACGTGTTAAACATAAGATATAATTTTGTCGTAAGTTATCTACAGACGAAACGTTTCTAACAGCCATAAACACTTTGTTATGGTAAGCAGTTACGTAGTAGTCGACGTATTTTTATTTTTAAGTGATAACTGCGTATTCCTATTGACGTTTTAAATATTTCTTTGTTCGCTCTTACTCATTCTTAAATGGTTCGTTGGCGATATTGTAATATGCACCTTATATGCAGGTGTTTAATTTTATATTGCAAACGATCGATACACTATTGTTCATTATAGAAAGTGCAGTGTGACCTCAGATCACGACTAGAATTCATATTATGCTCGTAATTTCAAAGGACTTTTTCCTTTGAAGTACTTGAGTTCTTTATTTCAATTGCTTGATGAAAAACATTTTGTAAATAATGACAAAAATACGTATTTGCTTGTTTATTATACATGTCGCTAATATGCCAATATATAAAACCTTACATTTGCTAAATGTCAATGAAGTAGATATATCCATATTAGTATGATTGTGACCGGTTTTTTATTACGGAAATCAATATAAAGCTTTTTAAGACTCATTTATTGAGGATTAAGATTGCGTATGGTGTTAAATTAAATAAAATATATTTAAATAAAATAAAACTAAAACGTACTAATTTAAAAAACATAAGACCGCCGTTGGATCGAAATGCGAGTTCAAACTAGAAGTAAAAAATGAAGTGTAACGATCTCTACCTCTTTTCTACTACCTAATTATTTTAAGTAAGAGATAGTAAGAAAATTGATAAATGTAAAGGTAAGATTAAGGTGGGAGTATATAACATCGGTTGGGGTGCGCCTTCGGGTGGGGAGCGCACCCTAATAAAACGCCAACAGCCTTGCAAGGTCGCATGTGGCCTCGTTCTAATTATGGTGTTCGAAAATTTCTTGCTGTTATATTTACATTGTGTTACAAATATTTAATTATATTTTATGTAATGTAACATTCACGCATCACACTCAATCACATTCAATTTTATTATATATAGAAACATTACACTTCGTTGTTGATGGTTAAAAAAATATCACTTAAATAAATTTAAAACTGGTAACATAATTCCAGTTTTACATTATTTTTTGTAATATTTATTTCTTCTTACTTTATTACTTAGCAACCTGAACCTGCCTCTTTTGAGAGGTTTCTTTAAAAAGTTCTCGGAAGTGTAATGTATTTCAATGCGTGCAATTTTGCTATAATGTAGGTACTTAAGTACATTATTAATTTTAAACCAAATAATTGAATATTAATATAATAAATCTTAATCAAAAATTCAATAGGTACTGTATAGACTCTCCAAGAACAATAACGGACGTAACGGTATGATTATTATATTTTTACGTAAATGTCGCACAGCTGGGCAAAGGGCGCTCCTAATTGGGATAAGATTTGGAGCTATTTCCGTCACGCTGCTCCAATGCGGGTTGGTGGATATACATGCGCCGGATTTTCATCAAACACATGCAGGTTACCTTACTATGTTTTCTTAACATTCGAGCACGGGGTGAACAATTATTATGATTAACATCAATCAAGCACATGAACATTCAGTGTTTGAACCCGAAATCCCCGGTTAAAAATCAGGTATTTTTTAAATTTATGGAATTGATATAATTTACAACAGTTCAATATATTTTAATAATTATTATTAAAAAATTTATTCAAGAAGTGTGTCGTGTGAAATGTTGAACATTTTCGAACAAAGAGATGACAAAACAGCCTGACAGCGGAACACTGGCGGGTCTGTCCTTGTCCAATGCATTGTTACTTGGAATATAAATGCTGAATGGTGACTGCTTCCCCACCAAGGTACAGGCTAACAATTCTGTCTTGGTTAAATAATGCCAGAGGTTATATTGACACAAATGTTTGGTATCGCTTCCAGGATATTTCCTCTTGAAAATAAATGTTCTTTTTTTTGTTTTAATTTGGTTAAGTCCTAGGACTTAACAATAGGTTGCAAATTACTAATTAAAAAAGAATATGAGAGTACCTGCTCTGACATATATGAAAAACGTGATTACAACTATTACCAAGTTATCAATTGCTATCAAAATAAATCATATGTTGTTTTTCAAAGTATTGATAGAAAATGTAATGGCATAATAATAGTTCCAGATACATATTCACAGAAAATTATCGAGAGCAAATATATCTTTCACGGGTAAATCAAAAAAGATAATTGCTTAAAAAAAAAAGAAAAGTTTTCCTTTTCAAACACTACGTGTACATATGTATTATTTAGAAGTGTATATTTATGAGGTTACGAAATAGTGATAACACATAAGTAGGGATTTTGTTGAACATAATACATAGGTACATAAACCGTATTTATTTTTAACTGCAATTGAAACCATTAAATCAAGTAAATGTCGTTCATTTACAGAGATTAGTATAAGCAGCGGCATCCGTATTAGTGTTGTATGAAAGCATATACTTTATGTACTTATACACATAAATACATATTACGGTTTTCTCGGTATATGGATACACTATTTTTTATGTGCGGCTTCACTCACGTTTACGAGATGAAACATATATTATTTCATTCTCCGACCCAAATAATATCAATAATAAAACAATTAGGACATTAGGGGATATCCCTACATAAGCCCTGAAGGACAGACACTCTTCTTTTCGTCTTTCGTAAATAAAGAAATATATTTCAAAATGATTTTCATTTTGGATTTTTAATCAATCTACAAATTTATTAAAAGTCACTTTTTTATTCACATAAAAGACATACTATGATGAAAACTCAATTAGTACTATCACAATTATTAATATTACAAAAGATAACTATGACAATTTTTTTTTATCTAATTTAAAATAGTCCCGCCCGATTCCCTCCCGACAAAATTGTTCATTCAATCATCATTTCTATTGAAAAAGCTTAAGCTTCAAGGATTTTAGTGATTTTAAATTTATGCAGGTCTGTGTGGATGGATAGTCCCCTCTTTTTACCGCTAAGCAGTACTATGTTACAGTTGGATGGTGTATGACCCAGTGTGATTACGAACACTCAGTGTAATTACTTCCCAGTAACGTAACGTTCGATAAGTTTACATTACAGCGGTAGTGTCATGGGAAAATACGACCACTTACCATCATTTGATACATCTGGCTATCTGCCTTTAAATAAAAATAGGTTAATATATTTATAAAAAAAAAAAAAAACATTAAGATGATAACCTAAAGAATGTTTGTAAAAAATAACTAACAGAAGAGTTACATGTGCATATGTTATTTGTTTTAAAATTTTAAGTTTCCACTCATATTGTGCCTCATATTATAACAAATGAAATAATGTATGCAGTGACTGATTTATTACTGCTATTTCCGACGTGGTTATTGTATCATATTTGTAGAAAACATACAATCGATTAAATTCATTTTATATAAGCGTGAGCTCCCTCGATTATTAAAAAGCATAAATTAACTTGTTATAAAGTAAGAGTTATGTGATTTTTATTCTTATACGTACCACCCACTCATCACATATACGACTGCCAGTAATACTAAGTATTGTTGTGTTCCAGTTTGAAGTGAGTGAGTCAGTGTAACTAAAGGCACAAGAAACATAACATCTTAGTTCCCAAGGATGGCAACACACGGGCGATGTTAGTAATCTTACATTGCCAATGTATATCGGTAGTGACCACTTACCATCAGGTGGCTTATTTGTCGGTCCGTCTGTTTTTATAAAATGATTCAGTCCAAATTTATGTCTAGTGTAGATGTTTCTTCAAAACCGAATATTATAGAGTATAATTTTATTTGGTTTACTGTCGACCCGTCTAGTCTGTAAATATAGTCTGTAAAGTATATCAAGAAATTTACATGTATTTACTTTTTAAATATGAATGTTTAGATATTTTTTTTTTGTATTCTTACCTTTTCATAATTGAAACCATTTTTGCTATTTATATGTCAATTAGATTTGTAGTTATTGCTTGAGTCGAATAAAAAGCAAACATTTTATCTCTGTTTAATATAAACAAAAGAAACAAGCAATTAGTATTTTAAACTTGTCTTTGAAATTTAAAATTAAGGTATATAATAAATTTGACTCTTGTTTGTTTAAGCGAACATGGAAAAAAATTATGAATAAAGTAACGTGCACGGCATTTACGACCAGAGTCTGGAAGCAATAGCTATAAAATATTTAAAAATATTTAGAATACTGTCAAAGCTAACAAAGATTACACCGTACACGATAGAAGTCAAAAAGTTACGTTATAATAATGAATATATAAAATTATTCTACGTAATTCGTACCAATTAGTTCACATTTGATAAAATATACTTCCTTATTAGTTTAAAATTATAATACTATACTTACATAATAAACAAAATCAGTCAATTACGTATAATGTTTGAATGAAATTGTGAGATGTTAATGAAATGCACGCATTGTTGTGTTGAGACTTTGGAATAGCACGGAAGGTAGATTTCGCCGGAGCATGGCACGGTCGGTCGAGCCGCAGCCGCAACACTCTTGCGCAAGCGCTTGCGTCAGGACTCATGGCCGAGAGTCGAGACATACCTGAGTATTTCACTTTAGGATACCAAATCAATCGTTCCATTTTTAAATAGGATCTAGATTCAAACCTTTTTATTGGTTCTTCGATCTTATTGATAGCTTGCGTGATATTTAGTACAACGCTCACAATATACGTACCTAGTTGCACGTTGCACGTAATAAGAGGATGTTCAATGCTAAGTTTAAATCATTGTCTCATTATTGCAATAGCAAGTTCTATTATAATTAAATCATTGCGGAAATGATTCTATTTTTTTCTTAACTATCGTCAGTTACTTCAATGATAAGTTTGATAGATAACTGAGATGAGGCAACATCGTGTCATTGACATTATCTGAGCCTAAACGATATGCCGCATTAAGTATGACGAGGCCATAACTTCGTTTTTATCAAATTAATAGTAACTGTTCCTCGTTAAATATCATGTATTTAATCTGATATAAATAATAAGTGTTTATTATTTATATCAGAATAAAATACTTAAACAAGAGTGATTAAGTGCCTTTATTTTGTTGTCTATGGATGTTAAACGTTCAAATAACTATCTTATATTATTATTAAATTAGCATTTCTATTAATAGATGTATAATTTATTCATTTCGTGTATCTCGAAAACGGCTCTAAAGATTTGGCTCAAATATTGTAATTAGAAATGGTTTTAAAGTGTATCTATAAATGTGTTTTATCATATAAAGCGATTTTCACAAAAAAAATTGTAACCACCTATAGAGCGTGAAAAGTTCGCCCAGGTAGGTAATGTGTTACAATTTTAGGATTAAAGTTATGAAACAACATCACACGTTACATTACATTAACTTATAACGAAGATTTTTTAATAACTTTAAGTAACATTAAGCGATAACTTTGGTTTACAATAATTATTAATTTACATATTAAAAAATGTATATGTATATAGACTAATCATAAGCTATCCAGACATACCTATATAAATATAACATTGATTACTAAAATATCATTAATAGACAAAAATGGTGGATATTTTTGAAATATTACACAAATCTTTTACATTGATTTGGCAATAGTATTTTTAATATACTATAACAAGTTAAACCACATTCACAATTGATACTCTGACAACGATAATATATGCTAAATCTGAATAATATACAAAGCATTAACAACTATTTCGCATATGCAGTGATAAACTAAAACTATCAATAAAAGAAGATCCGCCACAATGGCGTCGTTTTCGCAAGACTTAAAAGAAAAACACTTAAAATTAAAACTACAAATTTTTGTTACAGACCTAATTTAATTTATTTAATAAACGTGAGTTTTTTACATAGATTACATAGGCGGAGTCATACTAAGAGTAAGTAAGTAAACAAATGCTGTTTTTATATTTAAAATAATATTTTGTGGTGATTCGGTTCAAAAGTATCATATTTTCATCAGTTTGTTTTATACTAATTCAAATTGCTTTATTAAACGTAAAAGCATTACACTTACTTTAGATAGGTAAAAAAAATAATAATTGCCCGATTCCCTAACGATCATAGTAACATACCTAATTAATACGGGCGTGTTGATACTCATAAACTTACAAAGCTTACAAACTTACGTCGGTTTTGTGTTCTACAGTAGACAATAAACAAAGTGATGATAAGTTGTTAAGTGAATAACTGAATTAATAAGAATTAGGTCCGACCAACTGGGTCAAGATTATTACTGCGTGTATAGTAACAAAGACGCATCGTAAATCATGTCTCAACGTTATTAAAATACCTGATACATCAGTTTCATACTTATTACTAGGTGCTCCGCGCGGTTTTAACCGCGTTAAACTTTAATGCCCCTTACTGCACCGCCAACTTTGGTGGTATGCTTTGTACCTTTCTCAAACTTTAGGCTATCTAACCTAAAAATATATTTTTTAAATTGTTTTGATTCGGCAGAGACGATCGTTGTGTCATGTGTGTTCAAACAAACAAACTCTTAGGCTTAATATATTAATATGAATGACACCAACATTTACTAATTACATAAGAATTATGCATTTATACTTTTGTTCTTTACGCCACGGTTACTTATTTTTTTCTATGTATTATTCTAATTATTTAGGATTTTTTATTCATTAAATAATAGCAGTTTCTTATATATAATGTGACTTTTACCACAGAACCTCGTCTATGATCATCATAAGATTGTAAATGAAGAAAAAGCTGTTTGAGAAGTCGATATTCTTGCCTTTTTTTTAATAATTATAAGATAACCGCAAAATTAGGCAGCAATATTGTCTTCTAGTTAACCTATTTTCTATATCAAGTGGAATAATTTCAATCGAAATGGTCTTGTTATTTCAATATATTTTATTTATTGATTGGTTGTACCTATCTACCTAAGTTTTTATCATGTACGCTTTAGAGATTAGATAAAATATTAACAAAACCCATTCATTGTGAGAGATCGTTCATAACGTCGACGTACTAATTTATATTGTTATAAAATATCTTTATGTAATAATAATTCAAGTATATATATTAGAAAGCTACATTTGCTCAGAGTTCCTCACTTCCCTTTGCCGCATAATGTAATTTAAGTATAAAAAAAGAGTAACCCGTGTGTTTCTTGCCAGTTCGTGTCCGTTTAATTTATAAGCAATGTAGATTACATTGCTTATAAATTAAACTTGTAAAATGAAGATTCGAAAACGCTCGACAATACATAAATATTTATTTTGAGTTATATTATTTAAACCAATTAATTGCTTTTTGGAGGTTTCTAATTTGCTCTAAATCTTAAGGACTTGCAATATTGAATTCAATCGCTATTCATTTATCGGAACACTATAGTTGGCTAGCCACGGATCCGCATTGTCGTGCAGCGAACGATGCGGAAACGTAAACTGACCCACTCTACTCTTCCACTTAACCGATGCAAATGTTAATTACGTAGATACCTCCTGAATTAATGCTTTTGATCCATTATTTTTCGTAATTTCCCCCAATAAATCATCTTATTTACCTATATAATTTACATATTATACCTTAAATATGACCGTTAGCTGGTGAGATTGGCAGATTAGTGTAGTCGTCGAGTTTTATATCATAAAAATAATATAATATTGTGATTATTTAGTGTTATTTTTATTTAAAGTACAGCCAACGCACGCTTTTAAATATCAGGTTTTTATTAACCTTTTCGCGGCAACAAAAAGAGGTTAAGAAAACACTGTTGTTGTATCAGTGCAAGTTACATAATCAAATTAGATAAAGCTATAACAAAATAAAACAGTGTTAACAAAAAAGGTTAAATTTACGTAACGAAAACAATATCAAAATTTCAATTCGATTTATTTTAAGATAGGGTTGCCATTCGTTCTGTTTTCGTGTTACAGATTTGTCTTAGAAACTTTTAGTATCATCTATTTCACAATCTGAAGCATTTATTTGACACGCTTTTATTTAACTTGAAGTAGTTATTAAGCGTGGGGTCAAATCTTACAACTGAATTTCAAACCAACTAATCGATCGACTGTTTGGCTCACAATTTTGGTTCTGGTGACAAATGAAGTAGATTCTAGTATGATAAATATTATTCGTTATAGTACCTAAAATAAATAAAAGCTTGTTTTTTATTATTAAAGTATAATTGGTTTTGTGTTATTCGACGATAGGTTATTTCGACGGTGTGCTGCGTTGGTAGGCATTTTATACTAAGGTTTATGAAAACAGACCCTATTTTCTGTCACAATTCGTAGCAAAATATCCTAAGATTTCAGATTTTTATTCCAGTTATGGAAGTTGCAGCTTTAGACTAAGATTATTTGCTGGGTAAGGTATAAATTTGATGTTACGGAACGTAAAAATCCTTGCCATACTTACTTTTATATTACGTGCAGTAAAGTAATGTGAATTATATTAAATGCTGTAAATACATTTATAATATCTATATTGATTATCATTATAATTATAAAATTTTAAATCGGACAAAACTGCAATACCTTGACCTATACAAATTGATTTGTCGAAATGTTTCCGGATACGTATTCATACAATTCATAAATGTTCAAGGTCAGTATGACAATTAAATTAAGGGCCTTTTTTTCAATTGCCACTTTTTTTGACAATTTACTAAATGAAGGTCATTTGACATTTTAATAGTTTTTTTTTTAAAGAAAAAGAATTCTATACGTGACATTGGCAGAATATTTTGTGCCAGAAAGAGACAAAAAACTTAACGTCACTTTTGTGAATGACGATTGGAAAATCGTTTTTTAGACAGTTGGTTTAATACAAATTTGGTGATATATGACAAATCGCGTAATATAGTAAAATTATTATTTTTAATGTAGGTGCATGTCCAAAAAAGGAGAAAAACAAATTTATTAATTTGTAGCAGTGAGACAAACAATAGGTAAATATTAAATAGTTAACTCCATCTATGGAACAATCTAAATGTAAATAAATTGTAATAGTGATTTTTTTTAAAGTGCGAGAGTACCTATTCAGACTAAAGTAGGATTTATTATCAGCATTATTTATATGTTACTCAAATATGAATAATACCATAAACCTATTTTTAAACAAAGATCTCGACAAAGATAACGAGTCATTACAGTGTGCAAGTTTGTGTGGACACAGTTTTATATTTTGTACATACATACCTATTTTGTTTTTGGTGATCTTTAAAAAATTAAAAGTAAAATATCTAAGCTCATTCAAACCAAATATCATTATAGAGAAGAAACTTTTAAATTGAATCTAAGAAAAATATGCAAGTAAATTTTTTCTATGATGCAAATATATTACCAGTCAGAAGCTCTTTTTACTTGTCTTTAAATAAGTATTTGCTTTTTTCATCAAGTTCAGTGTATTGATTCGATAAGTAACATAATATTCTATTATGCTTATTAAAAATGTTGGGTAGTGGCTGAATGGTTACTCTTTTTGTCATCAGAAATTTGATATACAAAAGAAGAGATAACATTCTATAATCGGTGAGGAGGTTTTTCTTTAAAAACATTAATGTGTTGTAATACAAGTTGTAGTGGAAATGTATTTGTTCACTACGTACCTTCACTTTTATTGTATAAAAAATTATTTAGAATTTGATTCACCAATTTTTCGTAGATGTTACTAATATACATATTTATAATGATATCTAAAATAAACTATCAATATTATAAAATACTTGCCAAGGTAATTTTGAAATGACTTAAATCTAAAGTATTTTTAAGAGTAATTCTTACCAAAAAATAAATTAGGAGTCTGTTATAAATTATATTTGTATGTTTTAGTATTCCCTGTTTTTCATTAGCATTATAAGTATTTCGAATATGAACTTTTACATATTTCATTGTTAAACTGAAAATTTGCTAGCTACTAGCCATTTTGTTATTATTTTAATAAAGAAGCAATGCTGAAACAAGATTTGTTAAGCTATTATAAATTATTCTTAAACAAATTGAATACTCAAATAAAAGTTGAACTTGTGAATAATTAATTAAGAATACATATTAATGTTTACCGATTTATTTAAGTCTCAAAATGGTTTTATTAGGACTTCTTTTACAATATAAAATACGAATGGCATCTAGACAACTGATCTATGTTTTATTATTTTTATGTCTTTCAATATAGATACTTTCTAAAATCAGTAAATTAACATATGAAATTGTCGCTACAAGGTTATTAATACTGAAGAATGTCCATAGCGATTTATCTTAATGTTTTTTTACTTATGAGTGTCATTAGATTAAATATACAAATATGTGAACATGTTTTTTTTTCATTATTTTGACAATATATGCAATGAGAGATATATTTACATTTTTAAATTATTTAAACGACAAAATTAAATAATAGATTTGTTTATATTGAAGGTTTGAAGCTTTCAACGATAGCGCTTGCTTAATGCTTACCTAACAACAAAAGCTTAATCGAAGTACATGCAACTTGCAAGATATCTCAGTCATATTTACTAATAGAAACATTTTAATGTCTACTTACAATCTCTGGTATAGCTGGTTATCTGCAAAATGCGCACGGGTAAAGAAACCCAAATCTCTTTGTGAAAGGTAGCACGACACTAAAATTTTTAATGGCACTGAAAATATTTTAAATTAAATTCTTGATTTAGTATCCGACGCACTCAACAGACGTAAAATACAAGATACTTTGATCGTTTATAATGAAATATGTCAACAAATTTTAAATATTTTAAAGAATCAACACTACACAACACACAGCAAAATCTCACTGACTATAACATTTCTAATTTCTATAGTCTCTGGTACAGAACTAACGTGAAGTTAACAACGAATTAAAGCAAAACAATCGGTGAACAGCTGTTCTAGAGATTTCATACAGTGACATCTTGTGGCAAGTATGTAAATAAAGTTTTACTTAATTATCAATAAGATGGTGTTAGTTGTCTATTGACTAACATGTTATTAGCGACATCTATTGCTGTTTGTTATTTTTGTTATCTTTTGAATTAGTTTTTCTAATATTCCCTAGGTGGAGCTTATGACAAAAAAATGTTAATGACAATATTTAACCAAAGGCAATAAACAAACTGACTTTCGCTTTTATAATATTAGAATGGAAATAAATGAGTGTTGCTGTAACACTTTATTTTAGTATTCTTTGAGTAAATATTTTTTTATTATAAAGCATGAATTATGATTTTTTTAAAGCTGTATAAACGCGTTACGCGTTTTCCGCACGAGAACAGTCCCCTCCAGCTTGCCAGTGTCCATGGCGCTGAGTGCGCCACGAACATTGGAATACTTACTAAAAAACCAGCGGTACCCTTTCCGTCTTAACGTCTAATAATTTATGAAATTATTAGAATTCCTGAAAATACTGTGTCTCATGGATTATAGTAATTTTAAAAAAGTGTTTTTATTAAATTAGATTAATTTGCCAATTATTTTTACTTTTATTTTATTTTATTTTAATAGGATCTCCAACAAGGAATACACGTGAAAAGCTTTAAATACATTATACCAGTTATAAGTCTATGTGCTCCCTCAGTTATAGGAAACCACAGCATCTATCACATACAACTAAGTAACAGCTAATATAAATAGTAAAACTAAAATTAAGAACTTTACAAATTTAAAATTTAATCGATGCCCTATTAAGAATACGTTCTACCGTTCTTCATACCAAACCTTGATTATTCTAACGCTTCTTAGAAAAAAGCAATTTGATAAACTTATGCGTATTAAAATCTATTATATGTTGTAACTTGAATGAATACTTTTCATTTTCGGGGCCGGATACAGAGGTCTGGATGGATGCCTTAAGGCAATTAAGGAGCCCCTAATTATTATAGAAATAAATTGAACATTTTTTCCGTAAAGTGTTTCAAGAATTTGTTCCGGAACAAATTAAATTCTCGTAACAAACATAATTATGTAGATATATTACATATATAATATTATTTGGATTCTACTATACGTATCATGCTATATTAAAGCGCACTCTTCAATTTTTTTTTCTAATCTATTGTCGTGGCCCCTCTCTTATGGAGATCATGGCCTGTAGCCCCGGATGCTCTCCCCTATATCCGGCCATGCCGATTTATCTAAAGGACTCCTGACGCTTTCATTTGTTTTATTCAAAATCCTTATATTATTTCACTCTCTACCATCTCAAATGCTGATCTTATGGATAGCACGATGACGAGCCGGTTGGCGTGGTTGGTAGAACACTTGCCTTTCACGCCGAAGGTTGTGGGTTCGATTCCCACCCAGAACAGACATTTGTGTGCATGAACATGTATGTTTGTCCTGAGTCTGGGTGTAATTATCTATATAAGTATGTATTTACAAAAAAAAAAGTAGTATATGTAGTATAACAGTTGTCTGGTTTCCATAGCACAAGCTTTGTACGAGCTTAATTTGGGATCAGATGGCCGTGTGTGAAAAATGTCCCAGGATATTATTATTATTATTATTATTAGCTTTGTCAGGGCACAGTATCTATACGACAGCAATGTTAGGTGATAGGTTTCTGTACATCACCACCAAGTCATCTATCATCAGCTAATTTCATTACTAGACATGGACCTCTCTCTCGAGGTTTCGAGGTTTTTAGAAGGTATCCACTCATCATTTATTATATTGTAAATATGCCAAATAATAATAATTTGTATTTGTGTATTCTGGTTTGAAGGGTTGGTAATTTAACCAGTTTAGTAATGGACACAAGGGACATAGCATCTTAATTTTATGGTTAAAGTACATTGGCGGTGGATGGAAGAGATAACATCCTTAGAGAGCATATGTTTGTGGGTGGTTGTTATTATTTAATAGTAAGAATCAGGATGCCGACTTACCACGCCTAATTATTTTATAAGAAATATTACTTAACCATTCCTTACATCGCCAATGCGTCACTAACCTTGGGAACTAAGATGTTATGTACCTTGTACATGCACTGGCTCACTTACAGAATAACCGGAACACAAAAATACTACGTACTGTTTCTTAGTAGAATATCTAATGAGTAGGTGGATTGCACAAAAGCACTATCATTAAAAATACACAAATGGGAATAATTATTTAATTAAAATAGTTATTTAATTATTCTTGACATGTAAAATCTATGAAACATAGGTAATATTATTATGTACCCCAGAAGCATTTCGGCAGACATCATTTGTAATTCAAAAACGTGGGCGTCGTCTTGTTTGTAGTCTTTACGGTGTGTGCGTGTGCCTTTTGTTAGGCGCAAACTGTAACAGCCTTATGTCATTTTGGCCACGCAATTTGACGTAATTAGAAATTACATGAGCACTAAGCAAGTGCCACACGAAACCGCGACCAGCCGTCCGCAGCCATCTAACCGTTACTTAAACATGTTGATCGAGAAACTATAAGTAATTGTTGCGCAATATATGGTTTTTCTGCTTGTTTACCTTATAAGCGTGTTCGTTACGATAACGTTGATAGCTTATAACAATTTAGAAATGTTCAATTCTTGCAATTCAGTAATCTTATATTATAAAAACAACTGCCTACATATGTCTGATTAAATAAGAATAAATGTATTGGAAACAAGAATTGGAATTTATTAATTAAATTTCTCATATCAAAAGATAATTTCTACTAAATTTTTTTTATTGATAATTGTTAATTTTAAAGTTTCATTTATAAAAAACGGAACTAAACAAAAACGAGATTTGTTTGTAGTTTGTATTTGCACAGCAATATATTCTTTCAAAAGATATCATGAGTTATTTGTATTGCTACACATTTACAAACAATAAAACACATAGGTTTTAAATATAAAATGCCATTGATAAACATACAAGGTTTTCATACAAATTGTAAGTGTTCATAATATTATATATACTTATTTATATTAGATAGTGTTCTGTACTGGTATTTTTTTTTACTTGTCCCTTTTCCGAAATATAAGTATATATTACGATGTACTAACTACAAGTTATACAATTATTAGATACTTTTAACACACTGTATACGTGTAACACAAAACGTGTTATATATTTTATTTGAATAAATTTCATTATACAGTAACAAATAAGACATCTAGAGACATAGCTACGTATAATAATTATAATAATACATATTATATTTGATTTTCTAAATAGATTTCAATTGGTAATTTCTAAGAAATCTACGGTTGAAATATGATTACGTATATGTATTTGTGATTTTGAAATTCCTTTGACTTGGGACCATTTGCTTAAGCATTTCTCAAATAATCTAGGAGGTCGGCAAATACTGACTCAGAGACGCACTATCAATTCGTTGTTGTATAAACACCAGTATATACATTGTATTTATATAAACCCTTTTAAATTGTATGTGTACTTACATTATATAATATGAATTAATTCATACATGACAATTATTTCCTACTTTATTCTCAAAATAAAGTTTCAAAAAGAAAAGAAAGAATAAAGATTTTACCAATAATCTGCTTCTTGTTTATTTCATTTACTTTGTTTTTATGTAGATTTCGCAATATAGTTTAGAATAAAGTCACAGTAAAGGTTTTGAGGAGCTCATTTCACAGCAATACACTAATGCAGGTTGGTGGATACAGATGTGGCAGTTTTTCATAGTTAAATTATTCCTCGCGATGTTTTCTTTCACGAGGTACGAGCGAATTAAGCACAAGAAAATTCAGTGGTGTTTGCCTGGGTTTGAACCCGTAAGATTCAGGTTTCCAATGTTACTAAGTAGAATACACCAAGACGACAAAAAATATTCATGTGCTTGTGGAAGGTACATGAATATTTTATTATAAGCACTCTAATGAAAATATATATAAAATAGAAATAATACCCAAGTCTAAATTTA
Source organism: Nymphalis io (assembly GCF_905147045.1). Classification (NCBI taxonomy): domain Eukaryota; kingdom Metazoa; phylum Arthropoda; class Insecta; order Lepidoptera; family Nymphalidae; genus Nymphalis; species Nymphalis io. Next base: position 9,964,089 of record NC_065888.1, read on the forward strand.
GGTTTTTTTTTAGTGAAAATTTCTTAGTTGTGATGAGTCATATTTAAAACCTTATCTGATGCAAATAGGTTTCCTTTTTGAAACTGCAGTGCGAGTACGAGCATTATAAAATCCTGCTTAGAATTATAGGACTCTAAAGTAGATTGATTGTCCTTTACTGATCTGTATATGTATATTATAAATAATAAGAAAAAACGTGATGAAATATCAGGCACTCGAATTAAATAAGAACTCTCAATTATATTTTTTATTGATGTACCAAGTTACTAAGTTGCACACACCCAAAATACATATTGCAGAAATATGTTTGTTTCGTAAAATACGCTACCTTATGAGTCGCCTGACATGTGTTTGACCTTTTTAATTCTAAATGCTCTTACACTAACTACCTACCATTGTAAGGTTATCAGTTAAAGTTTAACATTTTTCTATTTGGTGTTACTAATAAAACACTATAATTATAAGTAAAAAGTAATTTATTAATCAAAATACTTTAATAAGTTATTACGTCATTAGATATTGTCACTATGACGTCAATATGTTAACTTTTGATTTTTTAGGATTTTATTTTGACACAGAATAAAAATGTTTATATATGAAAAACAATTTGGTACGAAGCAATTTGGCATACATATTAACTCCCTGCGTAATATTATGAAATGTAATCGTGACACGGCTATTTTCGTGACCTGTCACTCGTTACAAAATTAAGTTAACGAAGTTATAATCAGATTTTTCACTTGTATTCTAAATAGGGGTGACTCGTGTAATGTGTAAAATCTAGAAAACATTTTGGTTGATGTTTAATTATGCGAAAAATGCTATTATTATTATATAAATGGTAATTGTTCACAATATTCACACACTCAACCATAAACTATCCTGTGTGTCTGGAAATTCATGGAGTCATGCACTGGTGGTAGGGCTTTGTGCAAGCTCGTCTGGGTAGGTACCACCCACTCATCAGATATTCTACCGCAAAACAGCAATACTTGATATTGTTTTGTTCCGGTTTGAAGGGTGAGTGAGCCAGTGTAATTACAGGCACAAGGGATATAAAATCTTAGTTCCCAAGGTTGGTGGCGCATTGGCTATAAGCGATGGTTGACATTTCTTACAATGCCAATGTCTAAGGGCGTTTGGTGACCACTTACCATCAGGTGGCCCATATGCTCGTCCACCTTCCTATTCTATAAAAAAAAAAGAGTAAGAGTTCGAAAATACCAGACGGCATCATCCATGTAAGATTTATACCATGTTTATACGAATATTTCTTATATTTTTTAAAACAAAGACGAATAATGAACAATATCAAATTGCAGCATTGTTTTCATTGTGACTATAAAGTAGTACTCACTAAAAACGAACATTACTTTTTAAGCCGGAATCAATCGATGCAAATTATCAGTATACCTTTTTCGCTTTCTACATTAAGATATGGTATCGAAACATGAGGGTCACGAGGTTTTATAGACCCTCCCTATAATTATAAAATTATTTTCAAGTATTTCCTTGTTACGGAATTAAGGACGTCAGGTTTTATTTATTAAAACAGGAGATATATAAAAAAAATAATTACAAGTAATTTTAGGCTTTCGTCTCATAAGATTTATTTATGGATTATTTTTTTAACATTGATTCCTAGATATTGTAATTAACCGTTGTTCCATGAACTCTGCGCGTTTCGTGTCCGGCATGAACTAGCGTGCCCACCAGCTACCCTTCCACTAGGCATTACATTTGCAATCTATAAAAGATTTCGGTACGTCTTCATTGTCATCTGTGAGTTAGTGTTCGCTGCAGTGCCGTGTTGTGTTCAAACAAAGCCTCCAAGGTAGCTTCTTTATTGAACTTAGTATTCATATCAGACACGTAATTTACGAATTGTGACCGAATTATATTGCGTACCGTTCTGTTATAATACGGTTGTTCTTATAAACAGTCACGTAGATTGTAGCAAGAAGTTATTTGGAACATTTGCAAATATTATTATTATTATAACTATTTTGTTTATTTATTTTTTTAAATAAATAAATTTATAATCAGATATTACAAATATTATTCAGTTTAGTTCAACTTTTAATTGAAATAAATTAGTTTGTTTATGATTAGTTAGTGTTCTACAAGTAAATAGTATAACAGAGATTAAATGTAAATCTACGCAGCATTGAATATACAGTCAGATGGTATTTCAATAGATTTTGAAGTTGGTGCTTACAATGTACCACAACCGAAACGTCAAAGCGATGTCTAACGGAAACCAATAACTTCACTTGTATATTATGTAAATATATATTGAAATAGTATATTTACAAAGTACGATTTTAAGTAATAGCTACACCACACATACATTATACAATAATTAACTCGTTCACACATCAATCAAGTTTCCACTTAAAACTAATTCATGAATGGCAGTAAACAAGCAATTTAGTAAATTATAAATAATAATTATGAAGATTCAAACAGTTAACAAACAGCAAAACAATAAATATAATAATAAAGTATCTAATACCATTGTACTTACTATCGTATATATTGTTTATAATATGTTTTAATTGTTCAAAATAAATAAACAAAATAAAATAAACTTATGTCGAATTGTTGTATAAATTTGAAATTTTTCGAATATATGTAATTCCGTACCGTAACCGTAACAGCCTGTGAATGTCCCACTGCTGGGCTAAAGGCCTCCTCTCCTCTTTTTGAGGAGAAGGTTTGGAGCTTATTCCACCACGCTGCTCCAATGCGGGTTGGTAGAATTCACATGTGGCAGAATTTCAGTGAAATTAGACACATGCAGGTTTCCTCACGATGTTTTCCTTCACCGTAAAGCACGAGATGAATTATAATCACAAATTAAGCACATGAAAATTCAGTGGTGCTTGCCCGTGTTTGAACCCACGATCATCGGTTAAGATTCACGCGTTCTTACTACAGGGCCATCTCGGCTTTTTATATGTAATTCGGTGTACAATAATTTGGTATTATCTATCTGACGACGTTAATAATAGCGGTCATTATAATAGCTACTGTTAACCACCTCATTTGATTTGCTTTGAAGAGTCGATGAGTGTTTTTTAGTTTTTTTCAAGTATAATTGTTATAAAGTTCAACTAAAAAATAATTAATTTTCACTTTTAAGTTATTGCAAATAAAAAAAACTGCTGCTTTATAAAAAAATATCCGTTAAAGTTTCGTTTTCGCTTCTATTTAGTTTTAGTGATTTTTGTTGAATACGGTGATAAATCCGTTTACATGCATTTAACTATCGTATGAAGGGCGGCTTTTGCAGAATGGTTGAATATGAAATAAAATGTGCTAGCGTATTTTTATAAGCGGCAAGGTCGGGCGACTCGTTCAGGCGGAGTATCATTCTTCAAAATAAGTGCCAAGTAAATCTAAGACGTTACTCAAGCAAGACTAACCTTGTTCGAAGATGTACATTAATTTTCACATATTATTCTTAAGGCCTTGTACGTCATATGGTTTCAAAATAACATAAATATTTAAAAAATCTCTAAAAGTAAAAAATGTTAAGAATAATTTAATAACATCATTAAATTTACATACAAACAAGGATAAAATTATAAAAAAGGATTTAGAACTGTTTTGTTTTCATATTTTCGTCGGCTTATTATAATGTATTCGAAGATATGTTACGTTTAATTGATAAGAGTTGTAAGATACACATATACAATTGTCAATTGCTATTTGAAAATTATTATTTAAGTAAATTTCCTTTAGATAGTTTTCAACTAAAAAGATAGAATGTATTCGATGTCGCGTCGTAAATCCGTGAAAATAGTTTTTTCTTTTTAAGCGTAGGTAAGTGTTGCGCTAAAAGCAAGTTCTTTTGTGTGCGCTTGTAATGAATGACGGAAATTTTAACGTTGAAATAGAGCGAAGTAATAGGATTTGTATATGAACAGTGTTAACGTGTTTCTGTTGATTATTTTGTGTAATATATCGTATAGTAATATCTAAGAGACATTTAAACGAAATAGACATAGGGGTATGTATTTTTTATAAATGTATGATCATCTTTATGCTATGCCGAGAAGGTTCATATTAAATTGCTCTCGAAATGAGAGTTTATTGTTTTTGAAACTAGAAACTATCTAGTCTTGTATTTATTTTCTTACTGACGAATATTTTTACATTTACATATATTTTTCTATGTTTTTATGGTATATATTCGTCTGCACAAATTTCCAGTGAGGGTACTGCATATTAAATCATGCTTGGCGCCTTTGCCTTTACGTATGAACATTTCGTATTCACTAGATATTCTAGATCTGAATCTCTTCAACATTAGGTCACATTAGGCGACGACTCCTGCTACGAATATCAAATTCTTAGGATTTCTTTAATATTTTTCAACCAAATTATTTCTGATAAAACTAGTATATAATGGTAGAAGTAGAGCAAGAGACTAGAGTAAAAGCAGAGAATGAAACCTCTTTACTATTACTACAACTCTACTTTAAGTTATTTATTGTATTAGAGTATGTATCTAGCGAAATATAATAAATAAAAAAAATTAAGAAAATCTTGGACACAATAGAGAGAAAAATATTTTTGTTTCAGGAAAATCAAATATGCAGCCCTCAACCATCATTGTTCTGGCTTGTCTCGTAGCAGTCGTCGCAGCGAGCGTGCACTACGAACATTACCCCGAAGAGATGAATGTCCAAAACGTCCACGAGTCGCTGGGTGACACGCCAGTGCACGAGAGGAGTGCGAGAACGAAGAGGGGTCTGCTACTTCTTAAGAAGAAGCTTATCCTTGGTGAGTATTTTTTTAGTACCAAGAGCAGGAGTGGATCTCACTTCCCACGTATATTAGCACTGTTAAAATATTAAGCGAATCTAAAGTTGGCAGCATATTGCCTTAATGTACTTACTCTGGCTTATGCGAGCTGGACATAACTAGACTGGCTTATTCACCCTTGATTTTAAGTTAGAGTAACCGTGAGCTGGTAGGACCCAAAAAAGGTGTTTGCATATAACTCCACCACAAAGTATATCAATGTTCTATATTCGAATAATAATAAGTTATAGGGTATTTTGTTTTTAGTTGTAAAAAAATTCAAGTTACAAAACTTTTAATAAACGAAAGTAGTTCATAATATTTAGGTCATTAACGAGTGATTTATTTTAAACTTGACTAAAATTACTTGAATCAATGTCGTGTCATATTAAAAACTTTCACAATTAAAATTATATTTAATACGAATATAAAGTTATTAAAAATTATATATTTTTTTTATATGACATTAATATTTCTGATCATTTGCACGTGTTAAGCCGCTTAACGGTATTCAAATGAGAACCTTGTGCTAAATGGAAGTAATAATAATTGTTTAAAATTATACGTAATTCAACTTATATAGATAATCGTCCCGGCTTCGCACGAGTAGATAAGAAGAAAAATATATTTTGTATAGGATTTGCGTAAAATCCGTTCTTAGTGAGCGTCTACGTCGGGAAAGGAGTAACTGTGACAAATTTCAAGTCAATCGGGCGGATAGTTTAGTAGAGTAGTGCATCTCGTTTGAGTGGTATTTCGCTTATATATATATATATATATATATATATATATATATATATATATATTATATATATATATATATTCTATATATATATATATATATATATATAGAAAATAGGATATTTCAATAAGGGAAAGAAGCAGGAAAGTTTTTACAAGCATTTTTGAATTATCATATTATCGAGATTAAATTAAATGTAAAACTACTGGTTCGGAATGTTATAGATCCTACCGATAAGAATCGACAAAAAACTCAGAACTCTTATTATTATTTATATATAAATAACATAAATTAAATGATTAAATTTGTATACCATACATGAAACTTCATACTTTATGTAATGTTGTAAATAAATAAATTGTAATTCTCTTACTCTTAATGTTTGTTTTTATTATCTGGCAACTTTAAAATCGATATAATAATTGCTGTTATTCATATAGTTGTTTTTTTTTTAAATTAATAAAATATTTTGTGTTACAGGGGCTTTAGGTTTGAAAGCTGTGAAGGTTGGAGCCGTCGGCGCAGGAGTTGTCGGCGCGCTCGCGCTCAAAAAACAGTCAGTGAAACCTCGTGTGACAATTCATACTGACCTCCGGTACTGGGATTTACTAACATACTAAACTTATACACATATATTAAAATAGTACATAGCAGATTTACTATTGTTAGACAGTAAAACAACTTTATACAAAGTATATCTAAAAAATAATTAATTGTCTACCGATGTAAATACTCTATGGACGCTTGACATAATTATATTAACTTATTAATAGTATTTACCATTACTTATATTGAGCTTAAATTATCAAAAACATTTAACGCAATCATATTATTTATTATTATTATTATTATATCACATGTACATTTTCTATTTATTTATTATATGCTACTAATTTTATCGCTTTTTTCATATTACAGTCACGCGCCTAAATACGTCGAAGTTCACAGGTAAGATTGCTAAAACAACATTCTTTGAAATATACTTTGAAAACCGTATTTTAACATATTATTAGAATATTAAGCAATGATGACTATATAAATAACCTAATTTGAAATGTAAAACCATTAAAATGATTATTCATGATTCTTCATCGTTAATCGTGGTAAATAGAAAAAAAACATCGGAACAATCCCACGGTATATTCCATTCGATCTAAAGCCATCGAAAATGCGATAGTTATTTAGATTCAAGCCGTATCTCACAATTTATCCTATTATTATAACATGATATTAATAAAAATACAATTTGGATAATTATTATTGAATATTTCTAATGTGTCACATGTTGAAACGGTATTTCAATTGTCATCAGCGTTTGAGAGGTGGCCGGAGGTCAAAGCGACTAACGGATCGACAAGCCGTTATAAAGTAAAAATGTATAATTAATGAGATATTTCTATTATGTAACTTCATTGATGATTGTCCATGACACCATGCAAATGTAAGATTAACGATCAAATGATTGTATTATTAATACTGCTTTGTTCGCTTGCATGGGAATTTTAAAAATATTTTTCGCAACATAAATGTTTTGAAATATATCTATCAGTTAAATATTTATTATTGAAGTAAAGTAAAGATAAGTATATACTACAAAATAATATTTATTTTATACACAAATGGTTCGAAATAAAGTCAAGATAAAAGCGGCTTTTAACAAATGATTATAAGAGCTTTAAGAATAACGTGTTGCGTTTGTTTATTCGAGTCGATATATAGTCTTATGTATTGCTCATATGTATGAATATTACGCCTAGCCTTCAATGACAAGTAAATATAATAGTTTGCTAATTTTGCGTCATATTCTAAGATGTGTGTTTATGAAGCAAGGGCTCTTTAATAACTGGTCTTACATAATAGTGCTAGCTATGAATATTTTTAGATAACATTGACTCAAGCTATTTGGCAAAACCCATATTTTATGGGTTCGAAAGAATGCGGATCTCATGCTAATAGAAATGTAATGTCACCTCATTTGTTTTTAAATGTCTGTTAATTAAATGTGTATTATAAAATAATTTGGTTTAATATAAATTTATTTTCATGTCTTTTACAGCTGGTCCGGTTAAGTTATTCGAGATTTCTGTTAAAGCATCACACATGCCGTAAGAAATCAAAGAAACTTGGTAATAATGTTAAGTAATTTTAAGCGTTAAAGCTAATGCCAATGCGTATTTTTAACATTGTTGTAGAAGTCGGTTTGATACGTGAGCGATAAGTGTCTAGATCGTAAAATATCGTAATGATTATTCTCCCAATTGCCATACACGTAAATAATAAATTGATCAACCTCGATGACAAACAAAGGCAGTAAAATATAAAGATATCTTGAACTTTTTTTATTTCCTTTATGTAACTGACTATTGTTATTGATTCATTGTGTACATGTAAAAGCAGTTTATTTACTTTTGTTTTGTTCAATATATATACTGGTCATGAACAACTTAAATAATTAAATATAGTTTGAGATTCTTTTCGCTGGTCCGAATTTTGATATAATAATAATTTTAATTAGTAAATATATTTTGGAATTCGTATATATGAATTGTTTATAAATTATTGTTTTAACGGTAAATTTCATCAAATAGTGTGATCGATGTAATCAGTATCTATATATTAGTACATTTTTTTATATAAGTAAAGAAAAATGTTTAGTTTTTTTTCCTGCCTTTGTTTACATAACATTAAATTCTGTAAGAAACATGGTGTTTTAGCCCCAGTGAAATAGAGGTCGTGTTTGTTATAATATTTATAGCAAATCGGAATTCTGTAAATAAGATACTGTTTTGTTTGTAATAAACGATTTATAAATAAGCATACTGTTTTATTCATTTACTTCATTTTTTCCCAATGAATTAGTGAATCTTTACCGATGATTGCTGGTTCAAACCCGAGCTAGGACCAGTTAATTAATATATGCGTAATTTGTTTTTACACATCTCGTGCTCGGCGGTGATGGAAAACATATGAAATTTGCATGTGTTGAATGAAAATCTTCCACACGTGTATCCACCAACTCGCATAGAAGTACCGTGGTGGAATAAGCTCTAAATCTTCACCTCAAAAAGAGAAGAGACTATAGCTCAGCAGCAGGACATATACAGGTCGTTGCTATATTTTTCAATACACACAGTTGAAGGTATAAAACAATTATTGAATTGAAAATAAATTTGCGACATATTAGATATATACATACATAATAACATCGACTAATTCCTGACAGAACTCTTAAAACTCGTTTTTATATCTGGTATTCGTAAACTGTTATTTTTATTTTTATAAATGTTTCGTCGATTTCAAATATTAAAACAGTTTTAATAAAGTTCATCATAACATTCCACGTATAGTGTAATAATCCACATATTGAATATAAAAAACATGGTTTAATTATTCTTTCAATAAATCATTATTTTTCTATTGAGAAAAAAATAATATTAGTTTTTAAAGATTATACTTCATTATAGCCGAGTAATTTATAAAATATAGTAAATATTAGTATTATACTGAATTATATATAGCAATTATATACATATAAAAAAATGAGAAAAAGTAACACTTCCTTTAGTTATATTTATTGTTTATTATAAAATATAAAACATGTTACATATGTGTAAATAATTGCAATTTACATTTTGCTATTACTACCAAAAAACGTTGTATGGTTTGAGAACATAATTTTGCATATAGAGCCTTAAACAACTGTTTTTTCTTGTGGACATTTCAGACTTCGATAGTTGATAAGTCATTTGAACGTTTAAAATATTAATTAATACATTTAGAATTGACTCATTGTTGTTTATTTTATTTTATTGGACAGCTTTGCATCGGGTGGGAATCGGGACGGACTATTTTAAAGTTGACTTAAATAATAATAATAAAAAAATTACATTGTTATATTTCTGTTTAATTTTTTAAATGTATATTTTTTATCTCTTCATAAGTAACTTCCACTTATGTTTTTCATAATTAAACAATTTGCGTAAACTTAAATAGTGTATGATCCGTATATTATGTGTTATACTTAATGTAATTGGGTTGATGTTTCTTTGAAAATAAAATGATTTTTTTTTCTTTAGATGTTTGTATATGGAATAAACTGCGGTGTAAAACATAAACAACGAGCCCTTTGACGCTTTCATAAAGCTTTGAGAGCGATCTTAGGGGTGTAAAACTAAGGGAAACCCTCAAGTGTTTTACGAACTATGAGCCTGTGATATTTACTCTGTCGTAAACCAAGGGAACAAAGTCAAATTACTCAGCCGTATATTCTGCCTTCACATTATATTGTCGAAAAATCATATCTTGGAACTCTGCATAAAAAAATGAATTTTAATCTTCAGCTGTGTGTATATAAAAAGAATAAATTTTATTTTAAAATAATTGTATAAAATGAGAAACTGTAGTTTGTCATTATTATTTAAAATAGCATAGTAAATTCTAAAAAACATATTAAAAAGTAAAGTCGGTCATCTTTTTCACTGAATGTAAGTTTTTGTTTCGTCTTAGAATCCTTTAATAGAGTTAAATGATTTCGAATTAACATATATTTTGTAACCGTATGCGAATTAATAGTAAAATAAATTCAAATGAACAATATCTAAATTTTAAGCTGCCTCGTTGGACTAGTGGCTTGATGTAAGGCCGCAGACCCGGAGGTCCTGGGTTCAATTCCCAGGTCGGGTCAATAAAAAGTTATTGGGTTTTTCTGTCAGAAAATTCCTAGTAGCAGCCCGGAGTCAGAAAGTTGGAAGTGTGTATACTCCCGTGCCTCGGAAAGCACGTAAAACCGTTGGTCCTGCGCCTGAACTCTTTCCGGTCGTGTGGGATTGCCGTCCCATCGGATTATGTGAGTTAGGGAATAGAGAGTACACCTGTGTTTGCGCACACACTTGTGCTCTATAATTTCTCCCGCGCAGTTGGCTAATCTCTCTCGAGTTTGGCCGCCGTGTCAGAAATCGGTCTGGAGGACATTATTATTATTATCTAAATTTTGCAAATGAAACCCTTTAAGATTTGCAAAAATGGTTGGTTTTCTCATGATCATTTTGTGAAAAAATATATAATTTTTTAACTTTTATAATGATAGTAATAATAAGTATGTGTTTATATACACATATAAGATAAATTAACGACGACGAGCTAGACTAGGAGATATTAAGGTGCAGTCTCTATTCCCTCATAATCCGCTGGGATGGTAATCCGACAACACTGGAAAGTGATCAGGCGCAGGATCATCGATTTTGCGTAACCTTCCAAGACTAAGAAAAGCATCATACTTAGCCGATTCTTTGTGCTTGGCACCGAATTGTAGTACATGTATGAAACTTTTAATGAAATATTATTTTACATTTGTTTGCATCTAAGAATTCGATTGATACGTTATTGAAATACAACAAAATATTACATCAATGTTAACTGCAATTGCAATGCCATATGACCAATCTGAAATTGGTGAAAAAAATACGCGTCGAGCCTATAACCTTTACCAAAAGTCGGTTAAAAGTAAACATTTTTCCAAATATATGGTCGAGCTTATCACCATATTACCATTTTTTTATTGCATCGTTTATGTGCTCAGTCATAAGGCATCGCACGTAAGTGCAACGCAGTGTATCTCTTTTAATGCGCATTAAAAAATTCAAGTATCTTAAGAACGTACACTAAATTTAGTTAAATAATTGTAAATAGGTCCCGGGCAGCCATGTTAAATCATTACACAGTGTATAAACAATTAACGTCTTCCTAGCTGGAAGGTGTTATTGCACAGCAATTCAAAGGTCGTTTAAACACCCAAAACAAGTTTAGCCATATCTAGTAAAATGGCTCAAGTGCGAGAGTTGACCGTGATGAGAAAAGCAAGTATTTACATGGACCTTGTTACTGTGAGAGATCGTTGACCTTATTGAATGACTTTACTTGACTTATAAGTGTGAATTAATATACGATATAAAAAAGAAGGCTAATACACATCATTTATAAAAATTTTAAATATTTGTTTACGAAAATTTATTACACAAATGCATTGTAAATTAATAGTTGTCGATATACGATGCAGTCTCCTTATTTTTTTTTAAAGAATAAACCGATATGACTCGTTCGCCGCCATATTGTACGTTAAATTCATTTATTGCATTCCATTATTCCATAGCATGTACCCAGATTGTACAACCTTTGTTATGCTATGTAATTTAATTGGCGGAAAAGGTTTAGGTCAAATTCTGTCTGTCTCAAGAACTGTCCGTTTACGTCAAGCCTCAAATCCTGTTACCAAATTGGCTCCTGGTCTTTCAGGAAGACGCAACTGATAGTGCTAACAACAATATTGTACAAGGTTTCAATTAAATTGGATGAACGAAGCGCATTATATACGAACAATAACAAGGAGTAATTGAATGTATATATAAGACTAACAAAATCCATATACGTTGTCCTGTATATATATATTATATATATATAAATTTTGATGGCGATTGGTTAAACTCTAACGGCTAACCTAACAACCTTCTCTATCAAAATATACATAAATATGTTTCGAAGTTTATTAATCTTAAACATATATATATATATAATATATATGTTTATATATATATATATAAACAATAATATGTTTATATATACATATATATAAACATATTTTTTTATATATAGACTAGTTTCCACCCGCGACCCGCGGTATTAGTTATCCTCTATAACCCTGACAACGTGTATGCAAAATTTTATAATGATCAGTTGAACAGTTAAAACGTAAAAGCGTAACAAATAAACAAACAAACTCACTTTCGCATTTATATTAGTAAGGATTACTATATTGGTTATATTTATGTACTGCATCATTACGTTAATATGAAGCTTCAAATATCATCCGTGTAATGTCGCATACGTAAATATAAAGTAAAAAGTTCATGCCAATTAGCTATGCTATTTATTTACTTGATATCCATTGGTCTTCATAGTTATTTATTACTTGGTCATCGGTGAGCGAGCTTGAATACAGCACTATAGATGAATGATTTTTTTCTGACCTCTTTGTAAAAGGTTAACTACAGATCATCTTATAGAGATGTTTCCGAATTCTTTTGTTTCAAGTTATAAAAAAAAACATTACAGTCAACATACCATAACGAGATATCATAATAAGTTATTTTAACATCCGTGTCGAACGAATTATATTAAATTGATAAAGAATTTTTAGAAAAAAAATGAGTTTTCAATTATAAAATTTAAAAGACAGCATTTAAAAAAGTTTACTAGAAATACATAAATATAAACAAATTAGAGTGGAACAAAAAAGCTTTGCTATATATATATTTGTAGCATACTTTACTTTACTTTTATTATAAACCACAGAGTAAAAAAATTACAAAACATGGATACAAGCTAATAATGAGTAACAAACAATTTTATCCTTATCTTACCTTTACGATCTCTTTTAGGCAAACAACGGCGTAAGGAAAACGAGTTCTAAAAAAGAAAAGAAAAAATAAAAAAAAAAGAAAAATAAAAGAAATTATTGGTGATAATGCATTTGAGACAAACAGTGTTTTTTTTTAAAATATCTATCGATTTGGCCTTCCGAATATTTAAAGGAAGGTAATTCCAGAATTTAATCGCCTGTATTGTAAAAAAAATATTATAAAAGATTACTTACCTGTTCGATATGTTATTTTTATAACATACTTCATTTATAAACCGTTCTACAAACATCTTATTCCAGGATATTAAATGTATATACTTGAAACAATTAAAAGTAGTTCGAAAACAAAATTCATAAAAGCTTAGAATTGTAGAGAAAATATATCACACTAAAAATGACGTCAGAATTGATGTGTTAATTGCCTTCAATTGTTTTTCCATTATTTTGTGGTGTTAATTATGTATCATTTTTATTATAGGTTACATCATACATGATTTATATTTTTTTTTGTTTCACCTTTATTATAAATGTTTGCAGTTTTCTTTTATTTCTATCAATAAAATAAGCAAGCAGTATTTATCCTTTGCATCAAATTTAATGTTACATATACTTTTCATAAATATAGAACATTTTTAAATCTTGCACACATAAAGTAAACAGAGTATTTCCTGAAGTTTATGAAAAATATTTATTTCGCGCATCTGAGATGGCTTGTGCTGAAATTGTTGTCTATCGCTTGCATCTGCGCCACGTCTGCTCGAGACGCGAGCAAGCACATTAACGTAACTAAACAAGTGCAATAACATAACGCGAGGAATGTTTTAAATCTTATATAAAATGTGTTATAATATATATCTATATATATAAAATGAAACTCTTTACTTTCTAAGACCAAAGTAAGAATTAGAAATTATAATGTATGACAACAATTACTATTTGTAACCATACAAATGACAATATATACATGACAAAATATTTCAAATATTTTCATTCTAGGACGCCTCGTGGAATTTTTTTATGAATTCAAATTAAACATCACGGCCATAGTTTATTCCTGTTTTCTATACAAATAAATACTGTCTGTGATCTTAAAATAACTGCCTCTATTAAAGTTTATATGGCTATTTGCGAGTTACCAAAACAAACACAATCATTTATTTTTGTGTCTGTCTGTCTTTTTGTCCGAGCTAATCTTTGAAACGGCTAAAAATTACAAATTGAAATAATTGAATTATTATGAGAAGTATTTCAATGTTCCGTTTAGTCTTTATTTCATCAAAATCATTAGTCTATCAAAAGTTATAAAAACGTACGTATGTTTGTTGTTTTAATATATGTTGCGGCCATTAGCCCATAGGTGGCAATTTCTGTATTGCGGGGTTCAGATTACAATTTACATTTATAATATTAAATACTTTGTGGCTTTAGGTTGCAATTATTAACTAGGTTATCATTTTGTTCTTTTTATTTTGTTAGTATTAACTTCTTAAGTAATATGTTTGGTTTGAATTTTATAGATTATTAATTTTTACTGTTAAGGATACTTATTCTTTAGTTTTAAGGTTTAATAAAGTTTGCATTAAATTGTTTAATTTATTCCATATAGTTTCATTGGATAAAAAGGGTTGTATTTATTTACTATCACTTGCTGCTACTTTGCCCATAGGCAACTGTATGTAGCATGTTCACATGCAAGTCATGCCAAAGATGATATCGTTGTTCTAGCAAATGGGACGAGGATATTAGGAGGCATTACAATAATTCAGTATATCCATTTATATTTAATTACTAGAATAATAATAATCACACTGATATCATAAATACTGAAGGTTGTGTGTGTTATGAATATTAGTTATTTCTTTACGTTTTATTACAGCTAAAGTATGATATAATTAACCAAGCCAAGCGTTATAAATGAAACAGATATCCAAGAAAAGATACGATGCGTATTTAGAACCGTAAACCAACCTCCAATAAAATCTCGTTTGTTTTTAAGTTGAAGTGTATGAGTACATATTGGCATATGTACGAAGTCGGTTTATATATATATATAATTGTATAATTAATCCTGATCCGAAGATGGATATAAAGAAATAGTAGTTAATGTATCTGTTATAGTTTTGGTAGAAGCGCATAGACAGTTTATCTCCGACTACGTTGACTTAAAAATATATAACAATAGTTTTCGCTCGCGGTTTACAGGATTTAGGTATAAATAGCCTTTATCCTTTTTTTTGGGCTTAAGCTTGCGTCAATCCAAATTGCATCAAAATCGGTTTCGTGGTTTAGCCGTGATATACGCTATCGCTATATATAATTTTTGTCTAAGTATAGTATAATTAGTATAAATATCTATATTTATATAAAATAATATACATGTATAGTCTGTATCAGTTCTGAAACTATATCCTATCATAATAAGTGAAAGTTTCCTAATTAAACGGTGTTTGCGTGAATACAATAAAAAAAACAACAAACAAAACTCACCTTTTTATATTATTAATAAATACGTTCTTGTAAAGGTCGCTTATTATCAAAGGTTAAATATTTTATGTTTTATTATTAAACATATTATAAAACCTATATATAGAAAACTTGATAAATAATAAAAATTAAAGAATACCGTACAGATGAGTTAATATATTATTCTTTCAATATATTCAAATACAAAAATGATTTTTCTATAAATTCAGACAGAGTACTCATATATTCTTTTCTGGCACTGTCAGTAGACAACATTGAAGAAACAAATGTTAGAAATATGATGAAGAATTTTAGCAGATTTTAACTTGATCTATTAATAAAAGACACAAATATAAACTGTTTGTCTTTGTTACCGGACTATAAAAGGTTACACATTTTAACGATATCTTGTGTGATGCGATTATTATAAAACTAACGAATTAATATAAATTAATAATAATACATCTTGGGATTGGAACGCGAGACTCCAGGCGGCTTTGTATAATAAATTTTATTATTGTACCTTTGCCCTAAACCGAGGTTTAAATCCCGGACCTCGGGATCTAATAAACTAGCCAGTAGAGCATTTAGGCAATTAAAGTTAATACCTTTTTAAAGATATAGCAACTTATGATTTAATTTTATTAATTTAGAGAGATTTCAAGTGTTTTTTATTTTATTATTTACGTTGAATAGAAACAAATTATTTCTTAGAATTCCGCTGAAAGGTTGGAGAAAAATAATAAAATCTTACAAATGAGTAATTTGATGACTACAGCTTTGTTGAAAATTTAAGGCTTCTTACGGGAAAGAAAAATGAAGTGCTAAAAATATTCTGTTTATTCTGTATAACAATAAATTGTACGGAAAATTCAAGCATACAATTGTAAAAAACTATTTAATGGAGTTGTGTTTCGACGGAGAATTAAATTGTTGTTGGATGAACTACGATTTTTCTGTACAAAAGTTTTATTGAATGTCAAAAGAGAGTTTTACCGCAGTGTACGGGAGTCTGGTGTAACAAAAGGAGTATATGCAGAGCCTCGGTCAAGTTTTGTTTAATTGGATATAAGCGTACAAGTTGGGATTTCTACTGAACTCAACACTTTATAATTACACGATATCCTTCAAGCTATTTTCATATGGTGAATATCATTAGAGCTATTCTGTTAGAACAAACCTGACTGCAAAATAAGATCGTGTAATGTCAGAAAGTTATAAGCGACAGTGACTAATATAATAATAATTAGTTCCTAAGCGACGGTTACAATTATCAATAATATAATATTTTTTTTCAGAATATTGTTTTTTTCTTATGAACCTTATCTAAATACAAAATTTGAGCCAAATTAAAATAGCTGTTTTCGAGATACATGAAATATAGCTCTTTATATAAAAAATACATACAGTAACAGCCTGTTAATGTCCCACTGCTGGGCTAAGGCCTCCTCTCCCTTTTGAGGAGTAGGTTTGGAGCTTATTCTACCACGCTGCTCCAATGCGGGTTGGTAGAAAAAAACATAAATAAGTTTAATTATTATCTACAATTTAAATCTCTACTGGCACTGTACTCATTTTTTATTATTAAAAATATGTCACAAAAAACTGCTATTAAGGTCTTTAGTGTTAGTGACAAAGTAAAAAATTAATAAAAATAAGATTTTAACTGAATTATTACTATATATTCAACATTTCCTTTTAAGGTTCTTAA
Organism: Nymphalis io; assembly: GCF_905147045.1. Taxonomy (NCBI): domain Eukaryota; kingdom Metazoa; phylum Arthropoda; class Insecta; order Lepidoptera; family Nymphalidae; genus Nymphalis; species Nymphalis io. The sequence continues at coordinate 9,981,231 of NC_065888.1, forward strand.
ATAATATATACTATTGATCATAGACAGTTGTATAGCTAGTAAAATTATTCACATAGGTATATTTTTGGTTGTGTCGGACATGACTTAGCTAAACACCGCGCGAGACTTTTAAGATGAATTCGTTTGTTTTCTTTTACTAAATTCACTAACGAATTGTTAAAGTAAACAATGAATTACAACTTCTTAATTGGAATTTTTGTCTCATTACTTGGCTCTTGGCGAGGTGACGCGTAAGCTTTAACGTTTAAAGTAATTAAAACGTCAAGGTTCGCAAATTCAGTCTGTGTTCTTGTCAAATTAATATCTTTAGTCTGACGATAATTTGAGACTTCATCAACTTAATATAATAATATATATGTATGTAAATTTAGTCTTTAGAAATTGCATAATATTAAGTAATGTTTACGCGTTTACGGCTTCTGTTGTTATATTTAAATAACGTTACTAAACATATAAGTCACCTTAAAGCTACATGTCACACAGTCTAAAAAAAATAATCCAAAATATACCGTTATTTGATAATTAATTATAAATCAGGCTGGACACGAAACCTGATAATTTAAATTATTTTAAAGCAAATAGCTCTTCCGAAAAAATATAGAAAACCGGTTCAATGAACTGCACAAAATTAATAATAAAATAACTTATAAATATTATATTATAAAATATTTAAACTAATTTTTTTTTAAATATTGTAATTTAAGAAAAAAAAATGTCAAAATACAATATTGATGTACTTATAAATATTGTTTAAGTTATGATCTATAAAGATACCACAATAGCGTCTTTGTGATGTTATTCTTTTGTCTAATTAAACCAAATTAACATAATTTCTGCTAAGTAAGTGCTAGTTGATCTTTAAAATGTGTTATGGACATACCAGTAACACTTGCAAAAATTGTATGGAGATATTTGCAAAAATAACTGTGATCAAAATCTAAGCATGCTTTTCGAGACAAAGTGGGAAATTCCAAAAGTCACACACATCAAAACTAATAAATAATTGTTAAAAAAAAATAAGATTCGTAGCGGAATCGAATCGGAGTTTTTCGGTATTAAGTGCAGATTTGTAGTAAGTGTATCAAATTGTCTTCTTTAAAATAAAATTACCTCTGGTATTTAACTAATGATATCACATTTATATATTATTTTTATTTTCAAATGCATTAGAATTATATTATATCGCTAGTACTCATAGAACTTAAAGCTTAACATGGCGGTCTGGATTTATGGCAACTTGCCTATCATTTTGTCGGCATGTTACAAGTGTGAATCTATTTAGAATGCGTAATAGTGCTCAAGCGATTTTCGCGATAATTCTATTTTGTTATTTAATTCAATGTGTATTATTATAAAGATGTTTTTTTTATGTTTTAAAAGAAACAGAGCTTTTTTCAATTAAAATAACCTTGGAATTCTTCTTATTGATAGTGTCACCACACTAATAAATATATTGAACGATTTATTAAATATTTAAAATGAATTACGGTTTATTATTTTTTTATTTTTATTTATTTAGTAAAATTTTATTACAGAGGGGTTGTAAAACAAGTCGTTTTTATATATGTTATTAATGAGAAATACAATAAAAAAATAGGGTGCGGCTGTGACGAGCAAGGATCATTGACTTTTGTGATATATGGCGTATGTTCCGTCAGGCCGACCTATAAAAGTAGCGAGCAGGATCTCTCAGCACAGTACATGTGTAGCTTGTGATAGTGTAACTTATTAATTGGAAAGGTAGGTCTACTTTATTAAACCTTTACTCATTCACGAAGGTAGCTGCTCTTAAGGTTGTTTTATAAATTGTGTTCAAAATAATAAAATAGTGTTTCTTTGACAAATAATTCAACAAATTTTATAATTTAAAATTGTTGTATTTTAAATAAAATTGAAATATATATATAAATGATAATAGTTTACCTACCCAAGATATGGTCTTATAAAGAAATACAATAAAAGCTTTTATTATGATATATGTAATATAAATAATGTTATAAATCTATGTATTATTGATATTCATTCATACCAATTATTAAAAAATATCAAATGACCGTAGTGAGACAAAGTGATATATTTACGTAAATAAAATAGCGTTAATTAGCACGTATCGCTTACCGACAGTTTCTTTTACTTCTATTTGTATAATTTAATTTAAAATATACTATTGAAATAGACATACATTTAATATTTGATGTATTTTATTATTGAATTTAGTATATAAATAGTATAAAAATATTTGGCATATTTTTTTTTTCTGCGAAATATATTTATCTGGATAAATATAATAAATGAATGCGATCATCACGCACAACCAAGAAATATACACAAATGAACAAAGGAATAAAATGATAAAAAAAAGTTGTAGGTGCCAACAATGAAAGTTTTAACAATATTAAAATTTCCAGTTAAACATGAAACTGTGTCTGGCTCTCATTGTTGTGCTGGCGGCGGCGGCGGTTACCTTGGCCGTGGAGAATGGCCCGCTGATGAATATACTTCAGCCAGTCGAGGCCCGTGAAATTGAAGAAGGTGTTCAGGCGCAGAACAACAGGCCGAAAAGATTCCTCTTAGGTAATTACACATTTTCTCTCAATTTAGATCATAGTATATTCGGATATAGTTTAATTCAAAAAAGATACGATCGGTCGTATGTTTTTTGAATTAGACTTAAGCTGCGATCACACGATCGACGCATCGATTTTTAGTATACAAAAGTATTGATTCCACCAACCCTCATTGGAGCAGCGTGGTGGAATAATTGTTAAGAGGATTCATTTAAGTTTGTACGCTTACAAAAAACTCAACGCTTCGAATTTTAATCAATAAAATGGCTTTACATTTTAATGTGGTAATTTTACACTATTTCGTAGTTCATAGGAAAGCAAATGGGAAAATAGAACTTGCTTGTATAACGAGCTATTGATATGCAGGGCGATACAGCGTGAAATTGTTGCCAAGTATGGCGCTTGACTCCCTTGGGAACTAATTTTGTAGCTCCGGTATTGACGACTGATAGTGTTGTCAAGTCCCATGATAAAGTTAATATGATAAGAATGTTTTTTTTTCAGGGAAATTTGAGAATATATTTTCTTTTATAAAAAATAATAGCATTTTTACTTTGTATATAATAACGTAATTGCGAGTTGAATATGTTCTTAATGAGTACAGGTTTTTTTTTATTTAAGAAAAAATAAAGTAATTTAATGATATTTTATTTCATTAATAATGAGGAAAACCTACCGAGGTTTTAAGTGCGCAGATGGAACAAAAACTTAAGCGATATTCCGATTTATGCCGACTCATCGTGATAAATATTTTCTCCGTTAATTTCTATGAATAAGGCTTACGAGCTTGCAAAACATGAACCATTCCACCTATGCGCGGATTGTTTGGAAAAATTACCTGCGACAAATAAATTCTACTCAAAACTATATAAAAATGATGTCGAATAGCTAGTATTTAAAATAATTTCGTATTATAAAACTAATATAAACTTTTAAATGATCTTGTAGTATTGCTAAGACAAAAATTTCGTATGTATATTTTAATGCTGCTCATATTTTAGTAAAAACTTTAGTTTTGGTTAAAATTAAACAACATTTGTACGTAGACTTCAACTGAGACCTACTCGAATAATCATAAGAGTCAATATCGCATATCACTATCTGATATTTCACGATTGTGTTCTGCATGAGTTTCGAGTTTATTCTTAGTATATCTTTACGGATCAAAATCGCGCAGAGATGTAACTAGTTCCGTATATTTTAGTTAAATGTACTTTTCGTTTAGGAATACCTAGCTTTGTATCGATTTAATGGCATTGTATTTAAAATGATTTTCTATTTTAGGAGCTGGAGCTCTCGGCGCTGGAGTCGCTGGAGTAGCTGGTCTCGGTGCAGTTGGTCTAGGAGCTGGTCTGATTGGTGCTAAGGCTGGGTTAATCGGTGGTGCTTTAGTCGGTAGTGCCCTTCACGGCAGGAGTTTCGGTGGGGGCTACGGCGGAGGATATGGACACGGCGGCGGATACGGATACGGAGGCGGACACGGATACGGCGGCGGATACGGATACGGTGGCGGATACGGCGGTTATCCTTATGGATACGGAGGTTACGGCCATGGATACAGGTACAGATTATTAAATTACTACATAACAACTTTAGATATAGTATAACGTGACCGACAAGGAACGTCGGACAGATGTGAAAAATCAAAAATGATAGTTAATGAAAGTTTTTGTAATTAATTAAAGAAAACCAATTTTTTCCTAAAAATATAATAAATATCAATATAAATTTAGTTACTGTATCCAGAAAACGCCTCTAAGATCGTTTCGGCGATTTGGTTCACGTGTTGTCAAAAAGGTGTTACTTTTCAGTTTATTTATTTAGGTGTCATTTAAAATCAGAAATTTTTACAAAAAAAAGACCAAATATTAGAGCTGACGATGAGCGAAACTCCTTAGCTCAGATTCTATATATTATATATATATTTAAAAATATTTACAGATATAGGTACTTACAGTCTTCAAAAATCTGGTCTGTGTGGGTTTAAAGTGTTAAAATAAGAATTATTTATATTAACTTAATTTAATACATCATAAAGATCGAAGTGATAAGAAAAGGTAACTATATTTTAACAAATAGATTGGGTTTCATAATATATTCTTTTTGCATTATTTCTTTATGAGTATGACGGTTTTATGTTACAAGATTTATATTGATATTAAGATATCAGTCAATCATCATGGCTAATGAGAGTAATATAAAAATGTTATGATAATTCAAATCCAGAACCGATATATTTTATGGGCCGTAATTTTACATCTAAGAATAAAAGCAGTCGAACGACGCAATTTTGTGAATAGAAATAGGTACCTACAAAATGTATTTTTATGAGAATGTATTCGTCGGTCTGGAAAATATTTTATGAAACAGGAAAAATAATATCTTGAAAGGTATAACGTAGATAAGTAGCTACAAATTAATTCCTTATGTTGATATTAATATGTTTACTCGTTTATTTTGTAAGATAAGTAAATAAATACGATAATAATAATAATATAATAAAAAGTTTTACCGATACTGCCTCAATATTAATCAATAGTTGCTTAGGTTCAAAAGATTTGTATTTTACTTTAGTGGTAGGGCTTTATGCAGGCCGGTCTGGATAGGTACCAAAAATCATCACATATTTTACTGTTAAGCTGCAATACATAGAATCGTTATGTTTCGAGGTAGCTATTTGTTAGTTTGGCTACCCGTTTTATATAAAATGCTACAATACAATAACTTAAAACATGTTTTTTTCCAGGCGCTACTACCCAACGACGTACTACGTATCCGACCCCTGGTGCTGATAATGTTATAATTTCTAGTTTATAAATAATATTTTTCGAAGTGTGCTAGAGATGTGTGACTATCTCGCGACTGATAAACGCTTTAGTTTTTAAGATAAATAAAATGATAACATTTTAAACAAGTTTTTTATTGAGCCATATTATCTGTTTTTTATAAATATTTTACCATGTAACTTGTAATATAAATAATGTTAATTTACTATCAGAATAATGTTGTCTGAGTAATAAAAAAAAAGTACTAAAAGTTGAAGATAAATTAATGCTTTTATTTGTCTTAATAAGTTATGATAAATATTAACAATTCATATTTTGAAGCTCTCTTACATTTCATTGTAAATGAAGTATAAATTAAGATCGTTAATTTAACGCTACCCCTCAACTTATTGTATTAATTTCATAGATTTTTCGTCATCATATCTGATCACATTATGAAAATTGATATCAAATAATTTAAAATATAACAGTGATGTAATAAATATAAAATATTCTTATCGTAAAAATAAAAATAATTTCACATTCATCGAATGCTTTAAAAAACTAATTTACTTATTTTAATGTAAACCAACTTAAGTTACTTACTCGTGTGATATTCGCCTAACAATTACATATCAGAATTTATGAAATATTAGCTTTCAGCTCCGGCTTTACACGAGTTTACATGAAACGCTTATGTTAAAGGAAAAACATTTTATTTTATACCAGGAACCTTCCCTTACGTACGAAGAACAACTTGATAAATTTTCATTACAATTGGATTAAAAATACATAAAGGACAAAAACATTAATTTTATTTATGATGTATAAAATTATTCATTAGACAACATAATAGACATTTGATGATCGATTTCTGTGTCAAGTTTCGAGGATGTTTTTTACATAAGAGTTCTACAGAATCCTAATGCATAGTTAAATTATTATGTTAGGCTATTTACTGGTGGTAGCGGACTGTGCAAACTCGTCTGGGTAGGTAGGTACTAGTCACTCATCAGATATTCTACCGCAAAACAGCATACTTGGTATTGTTGTGTTCCGGTTTGAAGGGTGAGTGAGCCAGTGTAATTACAGGCACAAGGGACATAAAATCTTAGGTCCCAAGGTCGGTGGCGCATTGGCTATGTAAGCAATGGTTAAGATTTCTTACAATGCCAATGTCTATGGGCGTTGGTGACCACTTACCATCAAGTGGCCCATATGATCATCCGCCTTTCTATTCTATTCAAAAGGCTCATTTTAGTTAAAATATCCTTCTATATAAATTATATACCGATTAAATGGTTTTTTATCGCCATTATAAATTTTTAGTATATTAAGTGGTAATTTTAATATTGTATACGGTATTTTTAATTGCAAAGTCAGAGTACAAAACAAATCTATAAAAATAAAACAGATTAAAAAATATAACTGGCTAATGGTAATTATTTTTGTTTCCATATCGACGTCTCATCAATGTTTTTATTTCACGGCGCTATTAATTTAACATCCTTTGCTATGGCTATGGCTTCTGACTTATCAATCTGTATATCGCGAATACATGCTAACATAACATAAAATGTTGTCTTATGTTCAAGGACGAGAGGCCTTTGCTCTTTCGCTCACCCTGACCGCCCGAACTTCACAGAAGCGCCAATGGTGCAGTTCGTCACTTTGATATAAACCTTTACTGTGCATGTAAAATAGTGAATTCAATAGAATACATCAGAATTACTATCGTAAACCACATCGGCTGACTACAATCGATCGCGGTCTGAGGATTACCATCCCTGCAATTGAGTCTTTTTTTCAGATACATTTTTTACTGTTTTTTTAGCTCAGTGATTGCGTACAAATGTAAAAAAAATTAAAATACTAGATACTTTTGAGGAGGATTCGTATATACTTAGTAACGACAAATATATACGAATAATGCTTATTTTAGAGCATATAAACAAATTAAAATGAAGATAAGAAGTAGGGGGAGGGGGTAGAAGTACGAAAACGAATACAAAAAGTAATAAAGCGAGAGATTTTATAAACCAGATACTTAACATAACGAATACCAACACGTCAAGGGTTCTAGATAAATAATTAAAAAGGAACTAGATGTTTCACAGCCTTTGTTACAAGTCTTAGCTTTAAAGCTACGTGATATTATGTATTGAACAGAATTGTAAAAGTTAAAAAGTAGAGAACAATATATTTTAAAATTTAATGTTAGAGTAGAAATAGTATTTTCGACGCATCCATGCATCATGATATTGCTCGGGCTCTGTAATAGTGGATAGAGGCGGCACGGCGCGGCGCTGGCGTCGAAACAGTATTTAACGGAGATGAATGAGAACGGTCCACGCCAGCGCCTCTTTAATCTCGCTTACAAAAGAGATGTACGACTGTGATTGAGGTTATCGATACCACGTACTATAACGAACTAGATAAATATTTTTTATAATTCACATATTTGTGTTGTCTCATAAATTGTTACAGCAAATATTGAATTAGTTCGCTGTGTAAATCCATATTGATGTAGAATATGACTCTTTAATTAGTAAGGAAAATTGGTCACGATGATAATTTCACGGAATTTTATCACTTACTATTTAAGTATTTGATTTTAAAATAAGTAAACTGTGAACAACAAAAAAAAAGATAGGTTATGGAAATGTTTCATTTTACATCTATGTATTATATATTTTGGTATAAACAAATTTCGTGCCTGTGTTTGTAATTGTTTAATAGGTACAATATATTTGATGCTAGTTTGGAAATTGACAATAACAGTGAAATTTAATGTTTTTTATCACGTTAAATGATTATTTATAATGTTTGAATTTTTTTATCTAAACATAATACCCAATCATTTACTTTTTATGTTGGCGCCAGCCGATCAAAATCGGTTCACACCCGGCGGGATAACGTACACACAAAAAACAGTCAAATTGATTACCATCTTCTTATTTGAGTAAAAGAACCCCACAGGGAGTACAAATAGGAAAACGTTGATTGTATGTATTTTACAAAGTAGAAAAGAAATTTTTCCTTTCATTCATTTCATTTAGCGAACAGACTGTAGGTATACGTTGACCTTAAGCTCAAGCATTCTTAAAGGCAAAATACTTTTCCCACTGTTATTTTATATTTTCATGAACACTGTAATGTCTATAATGTATCCCAATTTCATCTTTATATACAAATATATTACGAGTATCGCGTAATATGCTGTTGTTATGTTGTTAATATCATATGATTGCCATTAATGACGATTGAATTGTTGGTTTCGTAGTTAATCTACTAAAATCTCAGGTAATAATTATTTACAATACTTATATATATACGTTTCTCTTTGTATTTTTTAAATATTTTAAGTACATCGTATAATAGAATTTGTATCTTTATTTAAGTTGTGACTTGTTACGGCCTAATAATATCAATAAAATAAGTGAGAAGGTTCAGTTCTCCCTTAATTAACAAGAAATAGTAATTATTTAGGTAAAATACATTTTCCCGAAATAAATAACTGCACTCAAACAGTATTGTTTTCTTTTAATAAAAATGTTCTCCTTTATTATGCTAGCTCCTGATACTGAGGCTACCGGAAAACTCCTCGATCAATTTGCGAGGTAACCAAAGTTTTGTATTAGTTTCGCTTTCGGGATTCGTAAATTATACTATGTTAAGACTTTACAGGAATACTCGAATCTTTATTGATATAAATATGTAACAAATACTTAAACAGGATACGTAGTGTCTTATCTACATATCGTATCCAATTATTCGTCGCGAACGTTTTAATTTTCCTACACCTCTTTTTAATTATTCTTGTTTGATTCAATATCTCATCATCTTCTGATTTCTAATACTACTCTTTCTATATGCACTCTTTCCGAACTAGCAAATATTCAAGAAAAAGTTCAATCAATATTTATTGTTTTCTATCTGAATTAAGTATACGTATCTATTTTTTTTTTTTATATACCGGGAAAGCAAATCACTCCACTCCACCTGATGGTAAGTGGTAGTGGAGTCCAAACGCGACGACGGCTAGTACACTCGGGAAGAATGTTCTGCACTAGCCGCCCCCGCCTTGCCAGCCCGCAAGATACCTCTTCAAGCCTCGTTTGAAAGAGCTCAGGTTGTAAGAGGAGGAGAACAGGTGTGCTGGTAAAGAATTCCATTTTTAGTGGTACGACAAAGAAAAGAGTTGCCAAATTTCTTCGTGCGCGATGGAATTGATGTCACAGTAAGGCGGTGACATCGAGAGCCAACACGCGTAGACTTGTGAAGGAAAGGGAAAGCAGGAATGAGGGAGAATAATTCCTCAGAGCACACGCTGTGATACATTCTATAGAAAGCGCTTAACGCTGCTATCTCTCGACGCTATTGCAAAGGCTCGAGGGTGTTAGCGACCTTTGCGTCGCCAATAATGCGAATCGAATGTCGTAACAACCGATCCAAGGCCCCCATATTCAAGGCAAGACCGCGTTATTTATTTATACTTTCTATTTGTTACTGTATTTACTAATTTTAGTTTTTCATCGCACATTGTATTTAAGTGTTTGTATGATTGTGCTTGTTAACCTCTTATTTTCTGTCTACATTTTTCCTGCAAGGAAGAGTTGGAAGAAATGATCATATTTTTTATGTGCCTATTATGACTTTTTTCTTAATCCGTTTTTTTTTGTATGTACAATAAAGTATCAATAAATAAAAATATTTGACATAACTACAAAATATAATTGGTCAAAACAAAAACGATGCTATATATATTTATATTTTGTTAATGAAATCAGTAATAACCACATTTTTAATACATTATTTGCAGAGTTATGTATAATAGCTATCTTAATTGACTTAAAATATCTTTCAGTTATTCTTATTGATATAACGAAAATCTTGTTATTTGTTTCAAAATATTTTTTTCTTGGAAAAGTACTAAACAATAAAATATTGTTATCCGTTGTTCTAACAATTATTTGTCGTTTTTATTTATTTTTCGTTTAACAAGTAGACAACTTATATATTTTAATTTAACACTTTTTCATTTGATATCTATAAGTATTATTATATAAATTATAATATTATTTTAAATACTTTAATAAGGACTTTATGTCTTTAGAGCGCGCCATACTGGATTTGACGTACATAGCCTATAACTAGTAGGCAATCATGACGTTTCTAAGGATACGTTATGAATTTTATTACAATCATGTCATGAAACTCGATAAAGTTTCATGACATGATTGTAATAAAAAAGATTAAAAAGAGTTTGTAGAAACTTTAAATGCTAGTTTTTTTTTAAATTGTAATTTATAATTTTATCTCTTCTCGTTCAATCATCATTCATCAACGTTTTTTATATAAAAAACGTTCACAATAATTTTTCAATGCAATACAATGAAGCCCTTGTTTTTCCCTACAACTGAAAGAGATCAAAACTTTTCAAATAAAGCCAATGGGAATCCTTGTTTACTGGCAGCGTTGCCCCTTATTTTGTTCAAAGTGTAATTTGCGACTCTTGGCTGAACTATTGTTTTTATTGCTTTGAACGAATCACAGCCGAGGAGTTGCTTCAATCAAATCTGACAGCATTAATCAGCGTATAAAATATAGCACACATAAATAACTTCATTGAGGACTGACTATTTTATAACTTTTTCTGTGATTCGAAATTAAAGGATACTAATATCTTTATTTTAATATTTCTATAACAGTGGTAGAGTTTTGTACACCCAGACCAAAACAGTACCACCGACTCAGCAATTATTACCGGTCAAACATTTATGTATACAGTTTTTATTGCTGTGTTTCGGTGAGCGAGCTATTTTTATGAAATACATTATGATAAATTCGTGATCTGTGGTGTTTGACGGTGTATTGACGGTGTTAGCATTGGCTTACACAACTTCAATTTCATGGTTGAAGGTGACCAATCACTACTGTGGCCGATCTGGTTATCTGCCTTAAAAAATAAACCAAACAAACGGATTTCGAACACGGTGGCCAGTCTTATATAGGATCAGTCAACTGTGCTACGTCTTAAAGCCAATTTTCGTCCTACTGCTGTTTGAAGAGCGAATAAGCTAAGTTATACAGCACAAGGTACATACAAATTTAGGTAGTGCATTGACAGTATGAGGCGTGGTTAAACCTTGTTACAGCATCGATGTTAATGTTGCCAGTGATCTGTGATTGCAGTACATACTTTATACTAATTCAACACGATATATACTTGCCCTGTGGAATATGTATTTATTCAAAGTTTGTCAAAAATGGTCTAAAACATGGACCTTCTTTATTTAACATCTACTCATTTTAATTCACTAACACAACAAAGCGGTTTGTATTCCAAATTATATAGTAATTTATTTTTGTTACGTTAAAATTGAAATAAAGTTTATGTTATTATATGATATAATATGCTTATAAGCGCATCAAGCAACAATTTAATCCCAATGAATATTCATATGCTCCGTAAGGAAGCATCTATTCTACTTTTAGTTCTCGACGTGTGTTGTTGCGCTTAAAACTTAACAGACATTGTGTATCTGCAAAATAAAAATTATATATTAGATATAAAGATAATATATTATAAAAGTTTTTTTCATAATAAAATTAATTCGACAATTATTATTTGTATAAACTAAAATAAGGTTAAAGTAATAGATACGAAATTCGGACTAATATGCATGCATGCATGTGATGTGTGGTATAATAATATTAATAATTTTAGTATGTCCTTTACATGAGAAATAATAATTAGTAAATTAATAAGTGATTCTTGTTTTTGAAATATTGAAAAAGCAAATTAGAAATCAATACTTTGCTTACTAGCTATGGCAACGTTTTTTATGTATCTTACGATGAACCTCTTACATTTGTTAACGGACATTTAAAAAAGACATACATATAAGACATAAAGACAAAACTATGCACACCAAGTTACAGAAATTTGCTGATCATATTATACTGCATACATTTATTTGGTTATATAAACTTTTACTTTCATACCGATATTAAATACTCTTTCTTTCGAAACGATAAAGAAAACTGTTGACATATTATGATGAAAATACATATATTGCTTAATATGGTAAACATATCTATATCTTATAGGTATTGTTTTATAAATAGGCCATTATTGAGAGCGATCAATCATTCGCACGCATTAGGGATATTTTATGTTCCAGCAATAGATCAATACAGACCAGACAAAAGAGCGTTTCACGTTCACCGCCCATAAAACAATGGTGCGCGATTGATGACAAATACAACAGCAGCAACAAATAAGAGCAAACACAAATATATTATTCTAAGGACCTTAACCGCGAGACATGTCACACGCGTAATGCGCGAAGTTATACGCAACAAAAGTTTTCTCCCAGTTTCATGTTCCGCAACTTGTAAATAGTTATTAGTAATTATTATTCGTTGTGCTTTAAGAGTGGGTATAAAGCAAAATTACTAATCTTTTATTTGATAAATCTAATTCGAAATTAAAAACGAAATGTTGTATGTAAATATTATATTATCAAGGATTGTGTCTGATCAAAAACATAAAAGCATAAAATTTGCTTACATTTTTCTCTAATCCGATTTTTCCGACTTTTACTCACTCGTAATGCTATAAGTTATTGAGACATAAATGTAATAATTAATTTTATAGAATAGAATAGGAAGGTGGACGAGCATATGGGCCACCTGATGGTAAGTGGTCACCAAACGCCCTTAGACATTGGCATTGTAAGAAATGTCAACCATCGCTTATAGCCAATGCGCCACCAACCTTGGGAACTAAGATTTTATGTCCCTTGTGCCTGTAATTACACTGGCTCACTCACCCTTCAAACCGGAACACAACAATATCAAGTATTGCTTTGATTTTTTTTTTATTGTTTTGCGGTAGAATATCTGATGAGTGGGTGGTACCTACCCAGACGAGCTTGCACAAAGCCCTACCACCAGTAAAAATAAAATAATACTTATATATAATCTAAGGCTGCCTTTAGGGTGTTTTAAAACTCTTTCGTTTTATTTTTTTAAACGATATAAATCTTTTGGTGCTTACTGCATTGTCTTTCCGCGAAAACTATCCTACTAATTTGTGTCCAAAAACTATAATATAATATATAAACATAAACTTACTTCTTTACATAATTAGCATAGTTAAATTAAATGTATCAGTACAGTAACAGCCTGTGAATGTCCCACTGCTGGGCTAAGGCCGCCTCTCCTTTTTTTTTGAGGAGAAGGTATGGAGCTTATTCCACCACGATGCTCCATTGCGGGTTGATTTAATACACATGTGGCAGAATTTCAGTGAAATTAGGCACATGCAGGTTTCCTCACGATGTTTTCCTTCACCGTATAGCACGAGATGTATTATATATACAGCATAACAAATATAATTATATAACAAATTAAGCACGTGAAAATTCAGTGGTGCTTGTCCGGGTTTGAACCCACGATCATCGGTTAAGATTCACGCTTTCGTACCACTGGGCTTCTTCTTCTTCTTCGAGTGCCACTCCGACTAGCGAAGGTTAGCAGTCAGCTTTAAATACTCCTTCTTGTTCTTCGCGAGGCGAAAGAGTTCGGCAGCACTCGCGATTCTCGTCCATTCACGGATGTAGCAGAATTAAATGTATGTAGCAGTTAAATCTAGATCCCGAAGTAAATAGTCTGGTGTTCTCTAAAAAAAAGTTAAAAAATTATTTACTTTGTAATCTTGTAAAACAAAAGACATCGAGATTTTATTTCAATTCAATATACATTTTAATATCGATTCTAAAATTCCGTAAAATATAAGTAGTAAAATAAAAAAGAAAAAGTATATTTTTACAAAGAAAACTAAATTTGTAATTGTTAAATTCATGGCATTTTACATGCTTCGCTATTTACTATGCAGCTTGAACACTAAGTAGCCACATTTAGGTAATTAGCTATCTATCGACCAGAGTTCAGCAATGGCATGAGCGTTGGAATTTAGTCAATTAGCCACCGCTTGTCACCGGTGTGACGTCATCGATATATACACTTTCCAATATATTATATACATACATAAACACGTACACTCAAGCATATTCAAAGCTATAATAAAATAACAAATCACTCCATAGCAAAAGACTTATTAGAAAAACTCAAAATGTTAAACATTTTGTGTAAATAGTGATATTGTCCTCCTAACAGATGCCTGTCACGGCAGCCACTGTCAACGGAGATCAGCCAACTTCGAGACAACATACAGCACAAGTGTGTATGGGAACACTGGTGCAAACTCAATCCCCTTAGTATCGTAATCCGGTGGGTATATATAAATAGTAGATACTAGTGTTAAATATTTACTATCCGACATTCTATCGATTCTTAATAGTTAAATTGCAGTTTTCCCAGTTCAATGAGATCTATGTCTAAGTGTATGAACAGAAGTATAATCATTAAGTGGAAGAAATGTCCGTTTGCATAAATAAGCAACTTTATAATATATCATATATTTATAAAATTATCGCTTTAAATTAGAGTTTTTCTGAGTAAACGGCACGATGCTCTCTTATGCCGTCCTCTTCGTCCCCACTCTCTACTTGTTGTGCATGATGCTATACTTCGTTGTTGTTTGGAAATGGTATTAAAACAATAAGAAAAAAGTATTTATTTTATAAATGAAACTTTTTTTTCATTATTTTTAACCATATATTTTTATTAGATTTCCTTTATTATTTTAAAATTCCCATGACGGCCATGATTTTTTTTTGCTTCGGCAGCATAGTTTTTGACCTAGATTTTCAATGATGGATATTTAAAAAAAAAGATTTATAAATTCTGTACAACTTTACTCGTATATAAGTACGAGTTATAATAATCGTAAATAAACTTATTAAATAATGTTTAAAATAAACACATGGTTCTCTCCGTGTTCACTTTATAAAATCAATTGAGTACTTATTATAATTTAATTTGTGAATATTGAAATATGGCGAAAAATATTTGTCGAAACTTGGTTATTACAGACAAACTATAATTCGTTTGGAAATGTTAGTGAATACAACTTGGTTTGCAAGTGAAGTTTTCATAAACTGTTTCCACTTCGCTCTGGTTAGAGCAGCAAAATAGTAATTAAAAAAAACATTGTGAGCGATTCGTTTTCTAAAAGTATTCGCAAAAGAAAGAAAGACTGTTTAATACTACATAATAGTATGATAGTATTCAATAGTATATAGTATTCAATAGTGTTTAATATACATAACACATAAAATATACATAAAATAAGTGATTAAGTTTTGTAAATTGAAGATATTTGATTCACAAATTTTATTTGATGTTTAATTTTATTGCTTTTCTATTGTTTGTTTTTATTAAATATAAGTTATTTTATGATCAAATCAAGTTAGTAATGAATATACCAAAACAAAATTATTCTTCAAAAGTTATATGTATATTAAAAACTCTAATAATGTTTTTAGTTAATTATTAAAACAATTGTGAAAACGTATAAATCGGTTATTCATGTCAAACTAGCTATTAAAAATATGAAAGTACTAGCAACCTATGTTGCTGCTTCAGCTGGGCACAACAACAACACAAACAAACAAATATAATTATACTTACAAATATACTTATACTCTATATTTAAACAAATATAGAGTAGACCAAATCTTTTCTAATAGCCAAGTCATGTGGTAGGTGGTGTTGGATTTTGTGTTTTTTTAAAAGGACGAAGTGTTTTTTGTCTTGTATGAACGCTCGCATCTACTTCTTTGACGTAGTAGCAAGCCTGTGCGACTGAGGATAACCATGAGGTCCCAAGTTCGAATCCTGGGTCATACAAAGAAAAAATATTGGTCTATTCTGACAAAAAAAACTTTGGAACCGAGGAGAATTCCATATAACAGATCGGTAGTGTTATACTCCCGTGCCACGGAAAGCACGTAAAGTTCTGCACGTGATCTGTCACTAGTCGTAGCCTGAATTTGTGCACATACTTGCGCGCTATATCTCTTGCGCAGTTAGCTGGTCTCCTTTGAGAATAGCTGCTACTGCCGCAAGTAGTTAGAAATTCATGGCCTTCATATTGGAACACTTCGTGAAAATAGAGTATTTATGTGCGTTATTTTAATATCTTATGTATGATAGGAGATCAAGAGATCTTTGTTCTAATGTTACAATTTCATAAAATACCATAATGCAAGTCAATTTATAATTGGGTCAAGTAATCTTATACGTTAGTAAATATAATGTGATTTGAGAATAGGGGTCATATATGTCGTTTGAAGTCGATATTATACTTATATTATCGGAAGAAGACGAAACATAAATAAACGAAGCATAATAATAAAATCAAATCGGTGGAAAAATGTATACAAAAACAACAAACCAAATTCTGGTTAACATATAAACTTTACATAGTAAGAATAAGAACATAATACTTGCAAGGAATGTGAATGTGAAATTTCAAAGGAAGGAGAGAAATAATATTATCACTGAAGTCATGTATCACTGCAGTGTTGGGTAGTACGTTTACGCCTGCTAGTGGATAGAGCGGCGGCGCGGCGCTGGCGTCGAAACAGCGTTTAACAGAGATGGATGACATAGACTCCCGCCAGCGCCTCTTTAATCTCGCTTACAAAAGAGATATACGACTACCCTGCGTGCTCGATGCCATAGCGGTAATTATTTTCATGAATATAGCAATTAAAGCTAGGCAGGTTTTAAAGGTACATATAATTTAATAGTGGATTTCTTTATTTGCCAAAAATGCTTTATTTTTAATGAGAATTTTTAAATACAGAAAATATTATTAATTTAAACTCAACTAAAAAATATATAAAACTTTACAGTATAAAAATGATTTGGAGCGTAGGATATTTAAAAGTTGACATAAAAATATTTTAAAGGTATGGATGGTAAAAAAAATCAGCGCTTAATCTAATGACATACAAAAATTTAAAGAAAATATCATTATATAAGGGTAAGATGAATAATAAATATAATTATTAATTTGAAATAATTAACAAGCATTCCAATTTTTTTATAACAAAGAATATATTAATAAAGAAGTCCAAAAAAATAGTATTTCGAATATTGCAGACTTTGTAAAACGTTTATGGATGCTAGTATTAGTTCGTATGTAGTAAGGAGTTAGTAGGAGGTCGTATACGTTTAAAGATGTAGGCCTCGGGGGCGTAATACCGCAGACCACAAACGAGTCGAGAAGTAAAAGTTTTTCGTTTCTTTGTAACGAGGTATATAACAAACTTCACGGTCTACCAAACCGAATGGGTATTAATATTTCAGAAAAAAGATACACAATATTTCTGCGGATAACTTTGATTAATGATATTGCTTAAGGGTTCGTGTAGTGTAAAGTTTTGTGGAGTTAGTTTTTGTACCTATTTAACTTAATTATTGTAATAAAAATAAAAATTAACAGAAAAATGAAAGCTGGAATATTATTAAACTAGTTAAATAAAAAATATAAACATGAGGAATAAGCTTCAAACCTTCTCCTTAAAAAGGGAGAAGAGGCCTTAGCCCAGCAGTGGGACATTCACAGGCTGTTATGAAAAAATACGTGAGAATCACATCACATTATCACAAAGTTGTAGAGAATGTAGACAATTTCTAACTTTACGCAAGATTTGTCTTTACTTAAAGAAATGGTAGCCTATTTTATTTTTGTAAATTTTACCTAGAAAATATATATGTTTCTATTTCTGTTAGGTATCGATAAAATAATTTAATTTCTATGACACGGCCATAGTTTAAGCAAGCCTTGGCTTGTGTCAAACAGTTACTATCGCGCTGAGCCGGCGCAAAAGTTGCGCATCAATATGCAGACGCCTGGCTCGAGGCCAAACTAAAATTAAATGTTTTGTACGTTGTACTTCAGTGCCTTGCTGTCATAAATTATAAGTCAAACTGCACATTGAAAAATAAATAAAGTAACATACTGTTCTCCATAATGTTCCATTTTTGGTTTGAGACCTAGATATCCTTCTTCAAGATAAGTTTGGACCTTATAATCTGCTCAAATGTGGGCAGCTTGATATATGTGTGGCAGATTTTCATTCAATACATAAAATTTTCTTCAAGATGTTTTCGTTCACCGAGAAGAACGACAACAATTTAAAACGAGAAGAATTGAACACATTTTTTGAATTTGAAAACTCCAAAGCGTTCCACCTGTGGATTTGAACCAGGGATCTTAGGTTCAAATCCACGGGTAGGGATCAATATCAATGTATTCTATCTACCTACTCAGTATCATGACTCATCTCTCACGGCTGACATTTTATATTTATGTTAATCGTCATTGTCGAATAACGCCTTTGATAATTTATATATCAACGTGTTAAAACAGTAAATTTGCTCTTTTTTCTACCGTAACAGCCTGTGAATGTCCCACTGCTGGGCTAAAAGCCTCCTCTCCTCTTTTTGAGGAGAAGGTTTGGAGCTTATTCCACCACGCTGCTCCAATGTGGGTTGGTGGAATACACATGTGGCAGAATTTCAGTGAAATTAGACACATGCAGGTTTCCTCACGATGTTTTCCTTCACCGTAAAGCACGAGATGAATTATAATCACAAATTAAGCACATGAAAATTCAGTAGTGCTTGCCCGGGTTTGAACCAAACGATCATCGGTTAAGATTCACATGTTCTTACCACTGGGCCATCTCGGCTCTCTTTTTTTCTACAGGCATTTATATATGGTATTTTAATAAATTATGTAATTATTAACTATTTCATATTTTACGAATATATTCGTTTCGTTCGTTTTTATACCAATGATTTCTACTCAAGGTTACTTATTTTATCAATTAAAGTCGATCTCATATAGAATTAATATGAGTTAAAACAATACTACAATACATATAAAACATTTAAAGGTGTTTTAATTTTTATTGATTATCGAATTTTAATGACGTATATTATTTACGAATTTACGAATAAGAAGAAACGTTTCGTTATTTATAATTGATGCTCTAGATGCTTCAATGTAGAGGAAATTTAAATGTCTCCTGTCACAAAAGGCGTGACTACGCAAAGGAAATCGATAGTCAGCATTCAACCTTTGTAGTCCCAAAATGGCGATAAAGGACGGGCGAAGAATATAACGTTCAAACCTTGCCCGCAGCGTTGCACTTCGGAGCAGTAACCACTTTACAGAATACAATGTATTTTTAAGAATAACTTTGAGAACATCGTTGGCTATGCGTTTTTGTATTTTATAATAGTCGCTAAAGCATAGTGAAAATAGACTCAGGCTATGGCCTAAGCTTTATTAAGAAGGCTTGAAGCTTATTTCACTACAATGATCGTTGCTGATTGGATAAGTGTGGTCGATTTCATCCGACACATACAATTTCCTCACGGTATCACAGCCGAGCACAAGATTAAGCACATGAAAATTCAGTAGTGCTTTCTTGGGTTCGAACACGAAATATTTGGCTAAAGTTCAAACGTTTCAGCCATTGAGCTAGGTCTATAAACTTGTGCTGGTTACTACATTCATACTGATAAGGATATATAGATATTTTTCCGAGACTTTGAAATTCTTTGAGATATTTTACTACATGCCACTTACAAGTTTACTCAGGGCATAAAGCTGAACTGAACTCTGGCTGCGATGTATTTTTAGTCGGTCCTCAGCCCTTGGGCTATTGTCGGCCCCACTACTAACACAAGCTCGACGTATAATTTGAAGGGGAAATAGCAATGCAAGCTTTTCCTTGGCTATCCTAGCATTCTTTTAAAACAACAAACCAGCCTTTACTCGGTCCATGCACAAAAGATTCTGTGTTTGGAGTGTATAGTCAGGTGCATCGGGATTGTGACTTATATATATATAATATATATAGATATATAAACTGGAAGCGGCCCGTGAGGCCCACACAAGTAACTTCCCAAAGGTGAGGAATAACTGTTAAATACATTTCAAATCCGTATTTCAGAATTTTAAATCGATTTCAAAAATTCTGTTAGTAGTGGAAGATAATTCCGAACGTAGTACATACACACACATAGACATATCTATAAAAACGTTGGATTTGGAATTTGGTGAGCTTGAAACGTTTACATATGCAAAAATTGGGGATTCATAAAATCGGCCCATTACATCAATTTCCTCTGGGAAGTTAACAAGAATGATTATAAATATATGAATCTATTTTTTATATTAAGAAGGTCTTAAAATACAGTACATTAGAGTATTACAAGAAATAAAAAAGTAAAATGGGATTGCGTCTGGTATACGACTTTAAGCTTATCCGAGTAAGTACGTCAGACTGCATCATTTAAAGGGATTATATGTCGCTAGTTGTTCGTGATACTTGACAGGCAGTCGAGTCGCTACCATCATCCTATTATAATATTCTAAGCGCTTTAGAAATGCAAATGTATCCGTAGAAATTATATCTTAATTATATAAACTATCTGAAAAAATAGCTAATATTTTTAACTTTTTTTGCAAAGTTGCTTCCGGTAGTCTGTTTTTAGAAATGTTCTTATTTATGATTTTTATATTATTTTAATATTAATAAATTTTTTGACTCTTAAACAATTTTATCCGACATGTAATTGCGTAACGGACACTTGTTAAGGTTTTCATTCAATTTACGTTTTCTTGTCGACTAGCTGACCCGTGCCCACACCGTTGGGCGGTGAACATTTTTACTTGTGATCGACTGGCCGAACATATAAAAATTGTCTCACGTATTTGATATTTGAAATGATCTCTTAAGCTATGTAACCAAAAAACCAACTGTCAAAACGAATTTCATGTAAATAATAAAATACCTTTGTAATAAAACTAATTTATTTTTAAATAGATTGACGTGTTGTATATGAAAAAAAAACTGTGTACATCAATATCACCTAATAGATTACGACACGGTCGCGGTTCCACACCTGTGTCGCATATCTCTTAAATCAATGGTCAAAATTATATGCGGTAAAATGGAAAAATCTTTTGTTTTAAGCACTTGAATAAGTTTACTTATTGTTGAGAATATAACCAATAAACATGACCTAATGATTTAAATTATTTTTTTTAATATAAAAAACTACTTTTTGTGAGTTAAATATAAAAGTTAGACATATGCAGTGGTTAACTTTTATGTAGGCATTATCAAGCTCTACAACTTTTCTCCAGAACTCAATCTTATATCTCTCACCGTTAAGGCATTGTTCGTAAGAAACGTTTTCGTTCGACCGTTTTTTCTTCGATTTACTTTGCAAATCTCACTACCACGAAAAAGTCTTTTCATTTTCCGGCTTAATATATAGCCTACAATACTCACAAATGATGTGGCTTTTTAATTGGTAAAATAATTTTCAAAGTCGGTTAAGTAGAACTAGAGATTACCCCCTACAACTTCACAAACTTTACCTCTTTATAATATTAGTATAGATAAAGTTATTGATTTAGGTATAAAAAGACAAAATTCAAAATTGCATCCGGCACACAATTTCATATTTTTTGTACAAATATTACAAAGCCGAAGATGACCTAGTGGCTAAAACACTTGAATTGCGGGTAAAGCTCCACTAAGTTTTTGTGTGATTTTTTAAATATATTCAAAAAAATATTTGTTCATAAATATAAGAGATACGAGACAACACATATACAATAACCATGTGTATTGTATATATATAATATGTCGTATCTTACAATGACAATCGTTTATCGCTACTCATAAATTTATCAAACGGCTTATTGTTTCATAAATTTAGGAGATCACTTCGTGGAACCTTTTCACTGATGATGCTTTAATATAAATCAGAGTAAGTAGGCAGAAGAGAGAATGGTATCGCAGTGAAACAAATCCGCTAGAGCTGCAAACAATGACAATGATTTATTACACCTCATTAATGAATCTTCTTATCTTGCACTTTATATTTTATCTCAGAGCGAGGAATTACAAAGTGACGATTCAAAATATCTCTTATACTTATATAATAACCATTCGCTTTTAATATTTTTATGTCAACTACTTGTTTTGTTGTCTTGTGTGTGTTTTTTTTGTTGTTAAAAAACGTTATTTGATAGGAGAGATAATATTACATACCCTATACAACAATATAGATGATATTAAAGGCGTATTCTTTGATTTCCATACAGGAAATAACTATGTACAATGTACATAGTTGACTGCATTTAATTTGAGAATAGTAATAGTTACTCCTACTTATCGATTCTTATCGATTTTTCTTTTAATTCTCATAATGAAACAGCGATAGTTTTATATTCAATTTAATTCTATAACATGACAATTCAAAAGTGCTTATAAGGACGTACTTTAATACAGATTTTTTCTCTGTTATATTTATATACAACTAGTTTTTGCTTGAGGTTTCACTCTATTTTTCTTCAAACCACATCTGTATTCAGACAGAGTGAAATTTATAATATTAGTTTAGATGAAAAAGTAATTCAATTCAAAAAAAACTTTGCTATATATCACATAAGTCTGTCTTGAAATTATGAATTAATAATATCTTCCCTTCGATAACTTTTCAAGAGGACTAGATTGGGTTTCAATTATGGATGCAATCGTGCGATGTAAGTACCAGCTCTATCGTAAGGCAGTTAGCTAACTTCGATAGCTTGTTGTGCTTTTGATTTTCGACATCAATTTAAGAACATTGGTAAATTATAAAAGATATCAGTGGAGTGAGCTGAATTTGTGAAATTGCATAATGAGTTAGCTTATAATTGCGATGTATAGTGTTAATAAGTGTCATTATTTGGAGTTGTTATTTTCTGGGACAGACATGTAAAAACATTGAACATTGTGTTGGCTTCATATAAAAAAAAATAAAAAAATTCAAATAATATATTGTTTGTAGATGAGTAAACAAATAAAAGAAAACAATTATGTGTGAATATTATTTAATTGTATTAATTAAAACGAAATATTGACAATTAATCAGGAAGACGCAATAACACATTACTTTTTAATAAGTTTTCTGAAAATATGATTTTAAATCCCATCAAAACTGTGTTGTAATTTTTATTTTAACTTTCCCAATTAATAACTAATTTTTAAGCAAATAATTAATTAATAAGGCGTGCTTCCATTGAGTGCATTATTGCTATTCTCACATGTACACCCTGGGCATGATCTGGCAGCTGCTCTTTGCGGATCGTTATGGCTAACGACTGACAAAGCGACTGTTTACTTGCTTTGTTGATGTTTTCTTTCAAGCAAGGGCTGTCGGAATACCCTTTTGCTGTTGTTTTTTTGTGTACTGCGAAAGATGGATGGAGGAAAGCTATCCATCTTTCCCAATCACAAAATTTAATCCACCAAACGGTTCCTTTGTTTATTGCGTATAAGCAAAATAAATCCTTAATTTTTTCGATACACGTAGGTTTTCTCTCAATATATATGCTAAAGCGTGTCATTGAACTGTGTTGTAAATAATTATAAACCATAAAAA